>NW_005303614.1:0-733 GCF_000412655.1 Myotis brandtii
CTGGTGACTTTGAGGCCATCTTAACCTCACAGTACAAAGCATTACTCAGTGTTTGTGGTGGTGCTGGTGTAAACAAGCCTACTGCACGGCCAGTCAGATGAAGCATGACACATAGAGTCACAGTAGCAGGCTGTACCACCCAGGTTTGTGTAAGTGCACTCTACGCTGTTCACACAACAACGGGACCACCTAACGGGACATGACTGCATACGTAATCCTTGAAACTCATCGGACACTGATAACTCTCAAATGAACATCTCTGACCCAGGAATCCTTACTAAGTTTTAGACCTCTGTATCTGGTGTTGGGCTGGACCCCCTACCTGGGCATACCACAACATTTAAAATGCAAAAGGTCCCAAACTGATCTCCTTCCTTCTCTCATTACATTCCCTTGCTCAAGTCAAAAGCCCAGCGGCATCCTCAACTCCCTCTCACTCATCAGCTATAACGCCCATCACCAGGTCCTGCAGATTCTACCTCCTTAATGCTCTCCAATCCAGCCCTTCCTCTCAAGTCCTGCTCAGGCTGCTTTGGTTCAAGCTCACATCACTTCTTGCGTGGATTATTGGGATAGTCTCCCAACTAACTTACCAGCTTCCTACCTCTCCTGCCCGTGGCTGCGGAAGCACGTCATAGCGATTCAAAAACTTCACTGACTACACTAAGTTCAAATCTGACCATCCACGTCGCTTCTCTGCTTAAAGCATCCCACCACTTTTCACGAGGCTTCT
>NW_005303615.1:0-733 GCF_000412655.1 Myotis brandtii
ACAACCCGGGCATGTGCTCTGACCAGGAATCGAACCGGCGACTTCTGGGTGCATGGGATGACACTCAACCAAACTGAGCCACACTGGCCAGGGCATCAGCCTGTACTGTTAATACCCATGCCCCTTGCCTTCAGTGACTAAATGTGCAGGCCACAAGCATGTGAACACATGTGCACACACATTTCCCACAGCCACTTAAAGAATCCTCCATTCAATACCAGGATGGGTTATTTCCTCAGGTCAGATGAAGCGATGCTCTGGAAGGAGGCATGATGGTCGGTGGCTTCAGTGCAGGGGCTGGAACATGGTCTTGCCTGGACCGTGTAAACCCACCTTTCTTCCCCTAGATGTTCACTAGCACATGTAAGCCAGGGGCTGAGGACGGTTGGCTAACTTAGTCACGTGTTCTCCCGCCCCTCCCCATGTGTACAATTCCCTTCTTCACCCACATGTCATATATTGTATTAACCAACAGTTTCCCTCGTGGCCATTCCACATGTTTAAGAACATATGTATTGTTCCCAGATTTATGGCGACTGCACTAAATCAATGGGAAAGAATCCTATTACATTAGATAACACAGTTGGGAATTCAAATCTCTTTCCTTCAACATTTGTCAAGCGGCTTCTCCTCTCACCTATGCTCACTTCCTTTCTGATAGTAAATGAGACAGGTTAATGCTCCCTTTCCAGCCAAACTGATTGCCAGCGGAAGCAGGGAGATGGCAGAGTCC
>NW_005303616.1:0-733 GCF_000412655.1 Myotis brandtii
CAATCCTCATACCCATTGGAATCTACTATTCATTGACACCTTTTCACTGTAACCAAATCCCTCATATCTTCCCTCTATACCTGGTGTAAGTTATTTTTATGGTCAATCATTGTCACCACTCCCTTGAATATATTTACAACTCTTATAATACTTGCTTAGCAAAACCCCCCTTCGGGTATAATTTCAACTCTGCCTTTGGTGCCACTGCACTCACATAGCTGAGCATGACTAGAAAAACATCACTGTGACAACTGATCTCATTTTAATACATCACAATTAACCTTAAATTGGTTCTTAATGCTATCTGGCTTTTTTTTTATATTTCCCTATTTCATTCATTCTCCCATTCTCTTAGACAACCATATCATGTTGTTGTGTGATTATATACTAGCTTGTTCTCCAGTTATTTGAGGAGTTTTGTTTTTCTAGGGCTGTATATAACTTGAGGGCAGGAGCCCATTTTCAGAGGCCCCTTTGATATCCTTAATAATGCTAGGCCCATGTGTAATATCCTGTAAATGAGCCTAGGACCTTGAATAGTTCCTCTATCCCACCCTCAGGATATGGCAAGGAATTCTGAGAGGCTAGGAAGTTCAGCTAAGTATAGAAGGCCCAAAGCCATTTGAAGTTGCCCCTTACAGAGAATACTGATAGTGAGGTGACTAGAGAGACAAAAATGAGAGTCTCTTATATTCTCTGGAGGTAGTTGATTAAGGAGGCAAAAATGTGTTAG
>NW_005303617.1:0-733 GCF_000412655.1 Myotis brandtii
TATATATGAGGCACTCAGTATTTACCTCCTGTGAAAGTATAATTTTCAAAATGATAAAACCATGGCTCTCAGAAAACATAAAATGAACACTTAGCAGAGATTATATTATGCTCATTAATGATGAAGAAACAAGAAAGATATTAAAACTGGTTCAAATGAAAATGTCTTATAGAGATTTTTATATGCTACTGGACCAAATTCATTTGCATTTCTATGGACAAGAAACATTCCATTGTTATCAGTTTTCTACAACATGACATCTATCCCTATAGAGTTGTAAATCAGCCTAGTCAATAGAAAAGACAATCAAAGGTGCACAGCTTTCCAGAATCAGATAATCCCCAGAGGGACTGGTAAACAAGATCCCAAACTCAGCTGAAAGGACACCAGAGTCTCATGTGCTATTTCTAAGTCACTTTCTTTTTGATGGTTGTCCATTTCTAAGACAAGATTATTCTGACAATTACTTTTCCATAAAACTGGCTTATTTTAGAACTAAGACTTTATTAACCTTTGAACCCTCAGTACTCACTCTATGCTTAGTAGTCTAAAATAATGGTTTAAGTAATTGATTAATGGCCTCTCCCACTTACATAGTATTTTCTTATATGCAAAAGAACTTTCTGGTGCTTCTGATCATCTAGTCAATTATCTCACTTAGAGCAAATGGCAGTTACAACATTATTTTGAATCCAATGTAATAAATATTGAATGAGCACCTACCACCTACTCC
>NW_005303618.1:0-733 GCF_000412655.1 Myotis brandtii
ATATTAGGTACTTGGAATAGTCAAAATAATAGAGACAGAAAGTAGAATGGTGGTTACTAGGGGGTTGGGGGAACATAGAATGGGGAGTTATTGTTTAATAGGTAGAGTTTTAGTTTTACAAGATGAAAAGAGCTGTAGGGATGAATAGTGATGGTTGCATAACAATGTGAATGTATTTAATACCACTGAATTGTACACTTAAAAATGGTGAAGATGGTCAATTTTATGTTATGTATACTTACCACAATTTTACAAAAAAGTAAGACTACCAGACACATGCCTCTTGATGTGATACAAAAGGACCTGCATATTACGGCCTACAAGAGATGTTTGCCCAAATAATTGCACCGAAATCCAAATTTAACTATCAGTTTACCAGGAGTACAGGGTGAGGAATGAGTTGAATTTGCATTTTGTTTTTATTTTTGTTTTTGTTTTTTTCCTTCTCTTCATATTCTAACTTTATTATCTCTGTGTCATAGAACTAGATAGAGGACAATCACAGATTGGTGATTATCTTTCTGTAATAAGAAGGAAAATTTCCTTGTGCCTGACCATAACTGTTCTTTCAAACTAGAGCTTCCTCCGCAGGTCATATACACCTTATCTTCTTTTTAGTTTTTTAAACAAATTTATTTTTATAAATTTACTTTAAACATAGTTTGTAAAAGTTCAAAAAGCTTATTCCTTACCCTTCTTACGCACTCACAATTCCAGTCTCCAGAGATAACCT
>NW_005303619.1:0-733 GCF_000412655.1 Myotis brandtii
AAGGTGCACGAATTCATGCACTGGGCTCCTAGTACCTCAATAAAAATCATAATTATCCAAAGGAGATTTAGAGGTAAAGGCCATCAACAAATTCTGCTTTTTTCAGGATTCTTATCCATAAGAAGTAATATAGACAGAGGCCAAATAAAGTCATCACAAATAAGCAGACTGTCACAGAGGGGTATAATGTAACACAAACTCTAGGTAGACCAAGTGATAATGAAATCTAGGCCACGATAAAATTTTATAAATTCCAACCAAACTTCCAAAACTGATGAATCAAAAGGATGACTATTTGACATCACCAAATAATTAAATGCTTTATTAACAGGTTGTCAGCAGTTTCAATTTAAAAATCATTAGTTTACCCTATTCATGAACATATGATATGAGTTCTTCAAAATGATATTTTATATGTCATCTTTCAATGAGGCAGAAAGGGAAGAGAGCTGAATCACAGGTGGGAGAGATGGTGACAGGGCAGAGCATTGAATCTTGACAGGCCTAGTTGGTTCATTTGTAAAATGGGTCCATAATTTACAAAAATTGTGTGGAGATGTGAGGGTGCCCTGAAGAGGCTGTCAGACATGATTCCCAGGTTTTCCCCTGTTTTAACCCGAATGACTTCATTTGGTGTTTTCTGCTTTTTACTTTTCCCATGATTTATTTTTATTTATTTATTTATTTATTTATTTATCTAAATATATTTTTATTGATTTCAGAGAGAAAGGGA
>NW_005303620.1:0-733 GCF_000412655.1 Myotis brandtii
TGTCTTTCAATCTCCCTTCCATATGTACTTCAAAATTTGTTTAGATTTATGACCATATACACATTCCTTTTTATACTTATGCAACATTCTATTGTTATAAGACTTGTCAGTTTTACCCTCCTTACCCTCATTGATAGGAAGGAGCCCTGTGAGGGACATGTCATTTGCACAGCTTTGCTTTCTGGTTGCTCTGAATAGCATCATCTGGAAAGGAATTTTTACTAACACAAAGCGTTAAACTATATGTGTGAAAAGGTCATCTCCATAATCATTACTTAAAAAGGGGGAGGAAACTGGCATATTATTTAAATAAATATTTAAAACACAAATTGTTCAGGAATATTTTGTGAATAATATGTTTTCTCTGAGTTGAGAGTAGATAAATGAATTGGCTAACTTTGCTGTTCTAACAAAAAAGGACCAGAATCTCATTATAGAATTTATAAGACCAAAAGCAGTAGAAACTTCAAAGTTACAATGATCGTGTCAATTAAGTAATTGTGATTTCTGCTCACATTGAGAACCCACTAAAAAGATAAGTAATGTTTGTTTATGTTCAAAGCCTGGGTAGAGCAATTTGTCAAATAGGACATATTTGCATTCAATTCCTCCCTTGGTACCTTTGCAAAGTGTCTTTCCTTGGCACTGTTTCTGCTTCATTTCCTTATGCCCAGAATCTGTTTTACACAGACATGTATGGTATAGACCAGGGGTGGGCAAACTTTTTGACTCG
>NW_005303621.1:0-733 GCF_000412655.1 Myotis brandtii
GCTGGATTCAGATGACAATCAGCTCAGGGGCCTTTCCTAGGTGCTCTCTACAGATAACTATGACTGATGGTGAAAGCATTGAGACCATCATAACAGACCACCATCATCGTGGGCTTATATTAGAAGGATTTATATAAAAAGCAGAAATAAAATCTGTTCTCATTAGAAGACAACTTGATGATTTATTAATATTGAAGCTTCATCATTACTGAGTGAATCTGAATTGTGATAAAAGCTCAGCTGGGCAATGAATTATATATGATGCTAATGCAGGGAGCATTTACATATATACTCTCTGATAGCCACTATATAATACTCATGAAAATGATTTGTGGTGTGTTATTTCATTATCTACACAGAGAACATTAAAAAAGGAATTGACTTTTTACAAAAGGCATATAGTAAATTAAAAGCCATTATTAATAATTCTAGTTGTAATGCTTTGGATTCTTATCCATAAATATGTATTTAATCAAATAACTCATATAACTATCTGTATTTGTAAATTGATAGATCAGAAAACTGCAGCTGTCACCTTCTTTCATTATCTAAATTTCATTGTTTCTCAAAATATAAATCAGAGTTTCAGTGAAAACATCATAATTTGAAAGCTATTTATAAAAGAATTATAGCTTTCATATTATCCTAAGACATGTTCACATAATTAAATTACACTTGAGTCAACAATTTACAAAAAACAATATAGTTGCTCTAATATTCTGGATTTCTTTTT
>NW_005303622.1:0-733 GCF_000412655.1 Myotis brandtii
ACACACACACACACACACACACACACAGTGTGTTTTCTCTCTTGGCACCAGAGTAATCTTTCTAAAATAAATCTGGCCATGCCCTCCTAATGTCATGGTTCTCTTTGGCCTCCTAAATATTACGGAATGAAGCATGCATTTCTCAATATGATCTATGATCCTTTGTGTGCTAGGCTTTATAAACTGTTCAACAACACTCTCCTAGTTTTTGCTTTGGCAATTCCAAACTTAATAAGTACCATGACACCTCCATATTTCTCTTCCCTCCATGCTTTGCATACGTTGATCCTTCTACACACCTTTCATGTATCAAGATCAGTCTACTACAGAGCGAAGCCTTCCCTAGATGTGAATGCTCATTGGTTTGTGTTCTCCTTGAGCTTAGTATAAAAACTCCTTATCCTCTCTTGGTCTTCAAGTCCATCTCTACACTACAGGTTCCTCAAGAGACATGCCATGTCATTTCATCTGTGTCCTTGGTGTCTTCATTCAGCACAGAAGTAGCCAAACATTGTGCTGCTGGTATCCAAAGTCAGAAAATAAATGAATAAACCCCAACCTATATGTCCAGGTCCTTCACAGACTGACTTGCACACATTTTTCCCAGGACTGTTCTTTAGAATTTAAAAAGACCTTTGGATTACTTTATTCTGCTTCCTGTAAGCTTTCAGTGGCTTACATAAGCATTCTTCCCTGTTGCTTTAATCTGAGTTTAAATACTATTCTTAATGCT
>NW_005303623.1:0-733 GCF_000412655.1 Myotis brandtii
CCATTCTTCATTAACGTGGGTTACTGAGCAGGGTTTCCTTAACATGTTTGAAGCTGGGCTTTTAACCCATAGTTGCAAAAAGTCGTTATTAGGGAACAGGCCCAGCTTCAGTCGGTGGGTGGTCCTTGTTTCCCCAACTCCCTGACTTAGGTGTGAGGAGAGATGACAGTGGCAGCACTTGGGGATCGGGACTTAGGTGAGAACCCCAGGAATTTTTCAGCTGGAGTCACCAGCCAGTGCTGGTCCATCTGGGCCTCTCTGTGGGCCCCTTATTCTTCCTCCCATGTTTGTCTCTGCTTTGCCTGTCACACAGCTCTTGCCACTGCAGGTGCCCACCCTCTAACTCAGGTGCCACATGGGTTGGAGACATCCCCCCTGGAGATTAGAATTCTTCCAGCACCCTTAAACGCCCAGGCTGCCAGCAGCCTCTGCATCCACCCTGACCCTCCAGCATTGCTCCCTTCCTCTGCTGGGTAACCTTTCCTTGTCTTCTGTCCAGAATTAGAAAACTGCCCGAGGGGCTGGCTTGGGCCACTCAGCCTTTGAGCGGCACCACCTAGCTCCTGTGAGAAGCATTTCTCCCAGAATCAGCAGCCTTCCCAGCCGAGGGGCTTGCACGGACGGTGTTGCCTAGTTATTTTTTATGTTCTGGTGCTGCCTCTGACTCCCTAGTGCCCTCTCCCCAAACTAGAGCAGCCTTTGTCTTTCCTGTGGTGTCTTGGGGACCTGACCA
>NW_005303624.1:0-733 GCF_000412655.1 Myotis brandtii
ATCCCAGCATTCCTAACTCTTTTACCCTGTTCTATTTTTCCTTTTCTCACAGAACTTATTATTTCTGGCAATCGCATAAAATATGGCAAGGATTAATCTCAAACTTTTAATGAAGATCTCATTCAAATTCATATGTAAAACAAAGCTATACACAGAAAATTTACATCAGAGAATATACAGATAGTTTATGGACACAAGGAAAGACATTAAAACTTGATAGTAAAGATTTAGAAGTATAACAACCTTGAGATAACTTTGTACCAAGGAATTTGGAAGTGGAAAAATGTTATAACTTGGTGTTAGGTTGTATATTTGGATGGCACTGTAAATTTGTACACTTTGGAAAGCAACATTATTAATAGCCACTAAAATTTTTATATCTTTTAACTCAAGATTTCCATTATAGAAAATTATCCAAAGAAAATAATTGAACAAATGTGAAAAGACAACACACAAAGATACTCTTTACAATATAATTTTTATAGTAAAGCTTAGAAACTTTGTATTGTCCATTTTAAGGGCAATTACTTTGGCTAAGGCATCCATAGGGATGAAATTCCATGTTACCACTCAATGTTAAAATGATGAAGATTATGAAGCATCTGTGGACACAAAAGGGGCCACATACTAAACCTGAGAAGCTCAGTGGAGGCCTGCATGGAAGGCCTTACAAACTCGGAGACCTAAGGTAACCACGCAGGATGGTCTGAAACTAAAACTGCCTAACTGAAAG
>NW_005303625.1:0-733 GCF_000412655.1 Myotis brandtii
ATGATGATGGAAAAAATAAAAGTAAGTAAAAAGGGTATTAATGATTCCTCCCTTATCTAAGAACATATCTGTATGGGGCTGAATTTTCTTCATATATTTTAACCAAAAAAACATGTTTCAACAGATAAAATGGAGAAATAGTAATACTAATTCAGGCAATTTATATTAAATCAAACATAAAAATGTTATGCAAAAATATGAAACAATGCCACATTTTCACTATTTTTTGTTTTAAAACCATTATATTTTCTAAACATGTTATTTACATTAACATGTATTAGATTTAATGTTTTTAAATGAATTAACAAGTGAGTATTTTATAATTCAACCTGTTTAAATTTCTAATTTGGTAAATACTAAGCTATAACCCACAAAAACAAAATAAACAAAAAATGATAATATGATCAACCTCTTTGATAATCAGAAAAATGCCAATTATAATGTATGTATTGGATATATATTATATATTTCATTAATTTAAATTATATCATCTAGTGTTTCTAAGGGTGTAAAAAAAAACCATAAAATACTGGGTGTAGAATAAATGTAGGGGCTCATTTCAAGGAATTAATCAAAATATGAACTATTCATGCTCTTTGCCTCAGCTAATTTACATCTATGTATCTATCCTAAAGACCCTCCACAAGGTAGATAGAAAGAAATGGTCTCAGCAGTGTTGCTTATAATAGACTAGCGGCCCGGTGCACGAAATTCGTGCATGGGTAGGGTCTTT
>NW_005303626.1:0-733 GCF_000412655.1 Myotis brandtii
GGGGGGACAAGGGAGGGATAAGGACACATATATAATATCTTAATCAATTAAAAAAAATAATCCATGGTCTTCTTACAGGACAGTTTGTAAGACCTTCACTGATAGTAGTGGTTTTAGGTTAATTAAAAATAGATAATATATTTGGGAAACTAGGCCCATGTAAATTAAAATACTAGAGGCTAAGAACTCCAGGATACCTTATGATCCAGGTCTACCCCATATCCATACACTTGAATCATCAGGTCATTGCCTATATCCATTACTACTGAATCTTATTTCTTTCCTTATTTTTAAAAATAAAAATAATTTGCTAAATGCTTAGAGGAAACCAACCATTCTTTAATCTGTAATTTTGTAGAACTGTGCACCTTTGTTACAGCTCTTACTCTTTGGATTTCAGTATTTTACACATCGACAATTATAAAGTTTTCTGGGGCTGGGGATTGATTTTTGAATCCTAATAAAGAGCACAGAACTTGTATATAGATAATGATCAACACAGTCTGTTAAATTAGTGAGTAAATAAATGGCTCTGTTCCACTCAAATATAAAAACTAAACTATACTTTCTAATAATGCAATTGTATCTGATTTCTGTAGGTACGGGTCCAATATGGCTGAATGAAGTATTTTGCTTTGGGAGAGAATCATCTATTGAGGACTGTAAAATCAAACAGTGGGGTGTGAGAGCCTGTACGCATGCCGAAGACGCTGGAGTCACTTGCGTTTTATAA
>NW_005303627.1:0-733 GCF_000412655.1 Myotis brandtii
TGTGCCATATTTATGGTCAATTTGATGAACACGTGAGAGGGGAGTTTTCCCACCAGAATATATGGACAAATTCTTACAGGGAAAAGACTTTGGGCCCTTCTTCCTTGTTCCTGACTGTGCAGGAATGGGATGCCTGAAGGAAGAGCAGCATCTTTCTTTCATGAAGATAAAAGAGAGACACAAAACATGGTTGTGCAGAGTTGAAAGGATTCTGAATCTTTTTGGATATCACTGAGCCATCAGATCATTTCAAGATACCCTGCCCTTAAGTTTTTGTTGTTTGAGACAAATAAAGCCTTTTTTCCTTTAAACCATTGTGATGGAAGTTTTGGTTACTCATTTTGAACAAAGTTATAACACTTATAATTATTATAATTGATGGATGGAGAAAACCTTACACTGGGAAGCAAGTAGGTTAGTTTAAGGCATAGGGGAAATGCCAGTATCATTGGAGCATGTGTGAGGGCAGGTCTGACCTGGGGTCTTACAGTCTACCAGTCAGAATTGGAGTATCTCATAAATCTAGTGGGGAATCCAAGAAAGTTTTAAGCACCAAGAAACATGATTTCATATATTTTACTAAAATTCTATTCTGTGATGTGAATAATATACTATAGAAAAAAGGAAGAATTCGGGAGAACAATAAAGAGATTATTTATGAGCTTGTGTGTTATTTTAAAGGTACAAACTTCCAACCCTATATAATAAAAGGCTACTATGCAAATTGTCCCCT
>NW_005303628.1:0-733 GCF_000412655.1 Myotis brandtii
AGAGACCAGTGGTGAAAAGGAAAGGCAGAAGAGCCCTTCAAGCAGAGGTGGGAGCATGAGAGGAGGCTGTGAGGTGGAAATAGCTCAGCATGGTTTAAGGGACTAAAAGAAGCTAGTATGGTTGGGCTGGGCAGGTGAGGGAGAGAGCAGAGCCAAATAAAAGCGAGGGAGACAGAAGCCAGATCATGCAGGGGTTTGAAGGCCATAAAAAGAAGCTGCTTTTCATTTTATGTGCTGTGGCAAGACATTGGAGGGAGGGACAGGGGTATAAAAGGATTCTTTTAGCTGCTGTGTGTAGAGAAAATTGGAGGAGGGCAATAGCATTCATTGGGAGACTATCATAGTAGCCTGGGCGAGAGATGCCAGTGGTTAGGACAAGAGCAAATGTGGGTCAGGACTGATGGTATGTCATTTTTGGAGAAGTAAGTCTGTTCCATCTGTGCTGATAAATCTTTCTGGAGGATTCTATCATGAAGTCTTCATCAACCTTCTTCTTTTGGCTGTTGTGGGCAGGTAGTCAGAACCCAGGTACAGAGTCCTTCTGTCGCTTGACATTTGCTTGATGGAATTTTATAAATGACACTGCAGTGGGCTGAACAATGGCTCCTCAACTATGTCTATGTACTAATCCCTGGAACCTGTGGCTTTGTCACTTTACGTGGCACAGGTGAATTTGCTGATGTGATTAGATCAAGGATTATAAGATGGAGAGATTACCTTGAATTATTCAGGT
>NW_005303629.1:0-733 GCF_000412655.1 Myotis brandtii
AAAGATGCATACTTTCTTCACAGTTGTACTCATACCAGATGGCGGTAACAAGTATAGTTTCAGAAGACCTTTCAATCAGCATATGCCCACTTTTATGTCGCTGCTCATGACACCATAGAAAGATTCACAAGACACACTCTCCTGCTAGTGTCAAGATTCATTGGAAGGCATAGCTCAACAGACTGTAAATGACAACTTATTTTTCTGTTAATTGCATCATCACAGAAAACTCAGTCAAATGAGTTTGCTGGTTGTTGCTTTCGGGCTTTCAGCACCCCACTGAAAACAGAACAAATTTAAGACTAGGACTGCTACAAAATGGTGGTCATCTACTTGGTTGAAGAGGAGGCCTTTATCCACCCAAATCAATGCACATTCATGTATTTTGAGTTTAAATTCCAAGTAGTTGGTGAAAATATACGTAACCTGACAACTCAGTCGCCAGAAACAATTCTAGGAGCACTGATCATTGTGGTGATAAATACAAGGAATACAAGGGCTCTTAGAAAGAGTTTCCAGGGCCTTACAAAACCAACTAATGATGTAATGATATTTTGTTCTGTTTAATTACCAGTCATAATGCAATGTAATTAAACCCAGTGGCAGAGGGATAACAGTACTGAGATACAGACAATTAAGTTAACCACAACACATGTAAGATATATTTATGCACCACATAAATCTTCTCTCAGGAAGAATCTAGATCTACCTTAATTTAAATAGGCATTTTTTT
>NW_005303630.1:0-733 GCF_000412655.1 Myotis brandtii
AACCTAAAATGTAAAAAATAATAATTCATAATAATAAGTAAATACTTCTTACAACTTTCAGTTCTGGATGAGTCACACGGACAGACACAAACTCCATAAACTTGGCAAATCCCTCATTGAGCCAAAGATCATTCCACCATTCCATAGTGACCAGGTTCCCAAACCACTGGAAGGAAAAACATTCCCCAGATTATTCACACACTTCTATGGGGACTGGCTTATCTACACAGCCATAAACATAAAGCCTTCAGAAGGAAATATATGTTACAGGTGTAATGTCTGTCATATGGATGTTAACATAGTCACGGAACTCATATTTTACCAAAAGAAAAACATTTTAATATGCATTATAAAACTTGGTATCTAGTGCTTTAAAGAAATCATTTTTCTTATAGAAAAAAAAGACAAAGTAGCATTATCCCTACAAGATATGAACAGCCTCATACATCCCATGAAAGCAATTCAGACGCGGTTTACACTATTTAAGAAGTGTGAGTGGGCTTTTGTACCTGGTGGGCGAGCTCATGGGACACAGTCATCGTGATGCCAAGCTTACTTGATGCAGAAGACTTTTCCGCATCAAACAAGAGAGCAGATTCCCGATATGTGGTCAGTCCCCAGTTTTCCATCGCACCAGACTGAAAGTCAGGAATGGCAGCAAGATCTTGGGATGGAAGCAATAAAAATATATTAAAAAGCTACACATTTTCCAAATACCCTACCTTTCAGAATG
>NW_005303631.1:0-733 GCF_000412655.1 Myotis brandtii
AAGATGATAGTCAAATGTTGTGCCTTTATTCCCCCTCCCCCCAACTGGTGGCAACTCAAATGTCTTTTACTAGGGCAGCTTATCTTAATAACTAAAAGGACCAGGAGTCTTGTGTCCAAGAGAGGTAGGGGCAGTGGCTAATTGGAGACCGTGCTTCCTGGCTAAAGGCTTGAGGCTACTTAAAAAATAACATGCTAGCCAAACAAAACACTTCAACTGGACAGATTTGGACAGGGAATGGCCTGTTTGTGGTCCTTGCACTAACCAAGGAGCTGACCTTGACTGAAGTGGGAAGAGGATGTACTTGGGCATCACATAGATTCAAGTTTGAGTAGCACCTCCAGCATTTGGGCTCGGTGACCCTGATCATGTTACATAATTGCTCAGAACTTCTGCCATCTCATAGGTATAAGATAGTAACAATATGTATTCCAAAGGGCTGCTGCGAGGAAGAGTTTAAGGACGTATAGAAAAACTTTAGCTCACTGGCTGACACATAGGAAGTGCTCAATAAACTGTGGCTATTGTTACAGACTTTCCACAAAATGGGACAGCACTGGATGAGAAAAACCAGCAGAACTGGTGGGGGCACATCTGTGGGTCACAGTGTGTTTTCCAGGTTTGCTCTGACCAGGCTGCACTAAACTGCCAGATGTTTACAAGTTTCCCACTTAGTGAATGCATTCCTAGCACATTTCTCTCTTTCTTTTAATCCTATGTGGATTTTTTTTTT
>NW_005303632.1:0-733 GCF_000412655.1 Myotis brandtii
GAAAGACTATAAATATGTTTATATAGTTGCTGTGTCTGGCCTAAGATTTTATCCAGTGCTTGCTTGTAGCCAAGGAAAAAAGAACAACACATTAATTATATAAAAAAAATAAAATAGATCACTTCTTCATGGGTAGCCAAGTTTTTCTTCGCTAAGAATAAAATAATTTTGCAAGTAGGACAGCTAATGTGATCAAAATATCCAGATGAATAGGTAGTTACGTAGCATGTTTTTAAAATAGTTCCCTGAAGTAGGACTTCTCTGACGTAGATTAAAAACATTTGATATTATGTTCTCTGATCAAAGCCTGGAGTGCTATTGAATTGACAGAATCCATGTGCTTTGACTCCTTACAGTGTGGCTCTTGTCCACCATTGTAGTCTTATTAGTCATCACCTTAATCAAGATATGCCTTGTGCTAATCTTTTGTGTTATAGCATCCATTCCCTGAGATTTGCCAGGTGGGTGGTAGAATTTTCATTCTATGATGTGGGTTAACGAAACCACTGTTTTTTTATGGATGGACAGCTACATCGCCAACTTATTTATAAAAATTGTCATGTTAAATTTTTATTTGAAGCAACATAAATGTAGGAGTTTTAATACTCACTAATAGAAAAGCCCAGCTAACCCTGAAGCAAATACCTATATTTTAAAGTCTCTTGAAAAAGTTCAGTATAGTGTTATGTATCTTTGAATTATGTCAGACAGAAAATAGTGCAAAGTAAAAAAT
>NW_005303633.1:0-733 GCF_000412655.1 Myotis brandtii
TGCTCCAACCAACTGAGCCACACAGGCCAGGGCTCATCTTTCTTATGATAAAGAGAGTTTGGAAACATATCCCCAAGGAACAGGAATGTATAAAAAGAGCTATTTACTGGGAAGGAAAGGAAGCTGAGAGGACCGGCCAGAGAGATCCGTAAGGCTCTCCTGGGAAGCTGAGAGCTGGGAGCTAAAGCACAAGGCTGTTAACTGGGTGAAGAGGGAGGGGCTCGTGTTCCTGGAGGGGGATCAGCACATGCAAAGGCCCTGGGGTGGGAAGGTGGAAGCCCAGTGTGGCTGGAGCTCAGGAGGAAGGGAGAGCTGGAGAGGTGGGTCAGAGTTAAAGTTGGGGCTAGGGGTACCCTAAGAGCCCTGGGGAGCCCTGGAAGGGTTTATATGTGAGAGGGGTTGACATGATTGGTGCTTTGAAAAGATTTTTCATTCGAAGAAACACAGACTGAGCCTACCAGGCCCCGGGCCAGATTGTGGCAGAATCAGGCCTCTTTCCCAACTGCCTCCTTCTGTGGGGCCTTGGCAGGGCAGGAGCAGGAGCCCAGGTAGCCTGGAGGCCCACCCCGGCAGACAGGAGGCTCTGGACTTGGTGTCTGCTCCCACTGGCTGTGCCCACCTCTGCATCCCCTCAGGCTCAGCTGCAGGTGGGCAGCTCCAGAGAGAATCTTGTTTTCTAGTCCCATTGCCAAAACCCACCCCTGTTTCCCTTGCTGCTCAGACAACAGTGCCA
>NW_005303634.1:0-733 GCF_000412655.1 Myotis brandtii
TTTGTTCAGTTCTGCCCTTATTAGAGTATAACCTTGAACATATTAATTAACTGCTGACCTCAGTTTACTGACCTATACAATGGGAATAATAATATGACCTATATTATATGGTCTTGTTAGAGTTACATACGTGGAATGGAATAAGCATCCACTACGTGTTAGGTATGGCTTTTATTGTGGTTATTACTGTGGTTATGTCACCAAGTACTAAGTATAAGAATGTGTTACTCAATCAGCCACCATGTTTTAAATGAGTCCTGTACGTACATTATTGAGCTAGAGCTGTAGATATGGAAAGATATAAAAAAGAAAAGGCCCTGTCTTTGTTACCTGAAAGTTAGTGTCTAAAGTGCATGCACAGGAGTGACTTGAGATTTTTGTGGCCCAGTGTTTCCAGTGATGCTCTGGAGGGCTGTGCGCTCACTTCCGACTGCTGTGGAGAGTCAGTTCTCCACACCTCCCCGTCTCCCCAGTTAGTGATGTCACGTTGGTAGCTTGAAACGGACCATTTGCACCAGTGAATCGGCAAACACTATCAGCCAGGGAGGACTTCTCTTCCCCTCTTCTTCTCCTTTCTTTTCCTTCTCCAGAACCTTTTTATTAGTATATCACTGAGTGTTTTCCAAGCATAAGGTAGGTACCACCTGGTACCTGGGAAGATATCAGATGCCACAAAAACTCAGAATTAAATAACTCCAATCACACTGTGAGAGGGTTATTCCCTTTATAATTT
>NW_005303635.1:0-733 GCF_000412655.1 Myotis brandtii
TTTTTTTTTTACAATTGGCGTGCTCTTTTCTGAAGTTAGATAGCAGCTCAAGGAGAGGAATGTCATTTTAACGCAATTAAATAGATATGAAATAGACATGGTAATGTAGACCTATTTAGCCAACACACTTATGTCGAATACAACCCACCTATTTTATCTCAAATGTAAAAGTAATTTTTTTCCCAATTACAAAAATGCAGAAGTGATACATAATAAAAGATACATGATACATAGTAAAAGAAAAACAGAAAAACTGTCTTTTAAAAATTAAAATGGGAGCATACTGGATAGTTTCATAATGTCCCTTTCTCCTTCAGCAATCAATTTGGACAGTTTTTACACTTCTCACCTGAATTCATAGCTGAGTTCTGCCTTTTCTTCACTGGAAAAGTTACTTCATCTCTCTGTGATTTAGTTTTTCATCTGTAAAACAGGGATAATAATATGCACTTTAAAGATTATTGCAAACATAAATGAGACATTTTTAAAGACATTCTCTAAAACTATTATTTATCACTTAGCACTATGCCTCACATGTTCAAAAAGTGTTTTTATGATGACAATATCATTTATAATGGGTGGGGTCTGTTCAGCTGTATTGCCAAACTATAAAGCATTAACTCAATCTACTAATGCTGATCTTTCAGGTTGATACCAACATTTCTCATTAATACCTGATATTATTAGCTTGGAATAAATCTTCAGAAGCCAGCATGGCTAAGGAAACATCTAA
>NW_005303636.1:0-733 GCF_000412655.1 Myotis brandtii
GGGGGAGGGGGGGGGGGGGGCGGGGGGGAGAAGGGTTCCCCTGGGCTGGGATGATCTTTTCCTATTGAACAGTAATTTATTGTGTCTCCCACTGAGCTTACCTCAGGGAAAAGCATGATGGGAAACAGAGAGTAGCAGCCTGCGTGTGTTCGCTTAAGCACTTTCCTTCCTTTTTTAAAAAAAATCATTTAACTGGATGCTAGTCAATTGCATAACATCCTATTAATTTTTTTCATCCTCCATGATCTGACCTGGAAACTCCACTGATAGCTGACTGGATCTTGGTGGGGTGGTCAGGGCACTGGGGGACCTGGGTCCAGTTCTGACTTGTCCCCTCACTTCCTATATGACCTTGTGCAGCCCCCTCTGATGCTGAGGTCAATCATAATGGCTCTGTTTACTGAGCACCTACTATGCTCTGGGCTCTTTGCACAAGTGACCTCATCCACGCTCATAGACCCTTATGAGGTGGAATGGGTGGGGAACACGTCCAGATGTGGGAGGTGGGGCTCAGGAAGGCTGAGTCACTCCAGCCAAGGCCACCTAATGAGTAACGTCAAAGCTGGGGTTAAGAGGAGGCCAATCCGCCGGGATGTTTCCACTACACTACTCTGCTGCTACTTCCCCCTCTGGGTCCCAGCTTCCCCAATTGTGAGCGAGGGATTGGACCAGATTGGTTCCTTTCCAGCTTCGTGGGAAGTGGCTCCATTTTTGTCCCCTAGAAGCCCCTTCT
>NW_005303637.1:0-733 GCF_000412655.1 Myotis brandtii
CCTCTCTTTTTCCCCTATATAGATAGTTTCAAGCTAATTTGTCCTGTTTTCATATCCTAGTAATTTCAACACAGTGTGGTCTCTGTTCATTCTTCAGAGACACCATTTCATTAGCCTTCATTTCTTAGAGCACAATTGGGGCCAGAATCCTTCAAATGAGTTAGAGTGAATTTAAAGGGGAATAGCTATAGTCTCAGGAATATCAGCTGTAAATGCTTCAACTTACTCAGTGACAACTAACCCCAACCATAGTTCTTTCTTGCTACAGAACTCTTTACATTTTACATAACAATATCACATAAATTATTTTATTTCATTCTTACATTATACTTTGAAGGAAGTAATGTTATCTACACTTTTTCAGATGACAAAATTTATATGACTCTAACCCAAGCTTACCCAACAAGTAAGGGTTTACTAGATGTGTACCCTTTTGTCTGTACCCAAGCAAAACTACCAAATGGAGCAGGCGTAGATATTTGACCAAAAAGCAACAAACAACCCATAAGATTGTCCAGAGGATTTGAACCAAGATACAAAGAGAACATTGTTAATTGGATGTAGCATTGGAAATAAAGGACCACAGTACAGTCTGAGGGACCAGGAAGTTACTTTGCTAAGCCATATCCAATATGAGCAAGCAAAAGAAACTAGTTAAGAAAATAAAATGAAGTTGACACACTAAGATTAAAGAGAAGATGAAGGGAACCATGCATCTTAAAGAGAGAAAGAG
>NW_005303638.1:0-733 GCF_000412655.1 Myotis brandtii
CAATTAGACATTCTGGCTTGGAAGTGACGTGACACTTTTGCTCACAACTCATGAGCCAGAACTATTCTTGTAAACTACCCACCACAATGAGCAGAAAGTGTAATCCTACCATGTGCCTTGAATGGGGAACCACTATAAATATTTAACCGATAGTACAAATGGCTACCTTACTCTCCCAGTCAGACAGCATGCTCTCTGAAGGCAAGACCAAATGGGCCTCCTGCTTCTCTGGCAGAGATGCCATATTGGGTAGTTATAGCACCAGATTCAAGATAGCGATGTATTGGCTGCACCCATAGAGCTCACCAATTAGCCCAGTTTCACAGCCATTCAGGGAGTGAGTGAGGCAAAGCCCTGCTGGGGTGGCAGGGAGGGATCACAGGGAAGTGAGGAACAAGTAGTAAGACACAGAAAGGAAGCTGCTAGTAATGATCGGGACACTGATACTGACATTGTGAGCAGTTTGGTCCCCCAATGCTGGGCATTTCCACGAGTGTGTGGATGAGGGGATGGACAGCTCAATACCCATGGAGGTTCCCTGGCAGTGAATCGAGCATAATGACATTGGAAAGGTCAGCCTATGTGACATTGAGGAGCAGGTTCCAAGTGACCTTGGCTGCCCTTCTCTACATCATCACGGTTATCTCCTGAAGACCCTGGGATGGGTCTGTTATGCATGAAATTATTTGCATTTGCCTGCCTTTCTTAATTATTTTTTCCAGGCCTTTTTTTT
>NW_005303639.1:0-733 GCF_000412655.1 Myotis brandtii
CCATCCATCCATCCATCCATCCATCCAACAATATTTCTGAGCAACTGCTTTTAGCCAGATCCTATGATAGGCTCTGCTTTTTGAAAAATCACAATCACAAAAATGCCAGGGAGGGGATGGCAGCTTTGGACTGAAGAAATGCGTCCCATTTTGTGAATCCCACTTTTCCCATTTCACAGATGAGGACACTGAGGTCTTCAGAAGCTATTTACATGCTGACGATGACAAAACTAGAAAATGGCAGCACTGGCTCAGTGCCAGGCCTCCTCCCCATGCTGCCCTTCAAGGGGCCTTTGACCTTCACAGTATCTCTAACCTTTGGAAAGGACACAAATCATTGCTCCCATTTCACAGAAAAGCAAATGCAGGCATCCAGAAGGCAACCTGGACATGTTATCAAGATCAACCTTAGGCAACTCTGAAATGTTTCTGGAGAACTGATATCTTCCAATTCCTGCAAGTCATTCCTGGTTGTGAATCACACAAACACTGAGCTTGTGTTCTCACAGCATCTAGCGCCTTTACAAATGCCTTCCTTAAGAAGAGCTGTCACACACCATCCCTGCCGAACACACCACCCCCTTCTGCCCCTGATTTGCTGCTTCACATTCAACTGTGGGAGTTCTTTTGTGTCGATGTTATAGAACATTTATTGTCAGAAAGGTAAGAGGCTGACTGCAGCCACCTCAGTTTGGGTGCATTTCAGTTGCCACAAAAGAAAGAGGAAGAAAGA
>NW_005303640.1:0-733 GCF_000412655.1 Myotis brandtii
GGCCTCTGCTGAGCGCCAGGAGGGAGACCACTGACTGGGAATCCGTGGGGAAGGGAATGAAGAACGAGCCGGCATTGCTTGTATCCCTCCCCCCGTCCAGGTCGGTGCACCTGTGCTCAGCTCCCTGCCCTGAGCCAGCGAGGTCTCGAGGTCTCCCATTGGGACTGGGGGGAGGGGGCCCCTCCCCACACAAAGACCCTGCAGGGAAGGAGATGAGACTTCTCGGGATCAGAAACCGGATTTAGAGCCAAAATCTGAGCCAAGGACCCGAGATCTGGGTTCTAGGCCCGCATCCGCCCGACTCACGGAGACTGCCACAAAACGCGGGCCTCAGGGGTCGCTTCCACTGCGTGGAAAGAAGGGCTCACCTCTCGCTCTCGGAGTCGCTGGAGATCTCCTCGTTCATCCTGCCGCCACCCTTGGACTTGCCCCGGTCCCGGGCGGAGTCGGCCTGGGAATTATACGATCCTTCCTGTGGTCAGGGGTCCCGGCCACTCCGGCCCTGACCTAGGGCCCCTTCCGGTCTCCCGAGGGCTCTGGGGCTGGGCAAGGCCTTGGGCCCCGCTCAAGTGCAAGGCCTCCCAGGATTCGGCCGGCGGACAGGGACGCAGCTGACTCCAGCTTTAGTCCCGGGAGAAGGGCCGGGCAGGGCACGGAGGGGCTGGGAGGGGATGGAGGCGGGATGACGGCGGTCCCAACTGCGGGTCGGATTCCGGCCGCAGGAGCGCCATGC
>NW_005303641.1:0-733 GCF_000412655.1 Myotis brandtii
CACACACTCACACACTCATGCACACTTACACACTCATGCACACACACCCTTGTACCCACACATGCTCATATGCACTCATGCACACACTCTCTCACACGCACCCCCCCACACGCACACATAAATCCCTCGGTGCCTGCAGAGCCTCGCTGTCCCTGGGTGGCCCTCGGGCTGACATGCCTCACGCAGGTAAGAGGCGACACAGGCCGCTTCTCTCCTGAAGACGGCACTAACCCATTCCGATCAAATATAAATGCAAATTAACTGCGGGAACATTTACATAATTGCTGCCGGAGCCTCAGGTGCTTGGCCGGTTAATGACCTGAGCCACGTTACAGCGGACTCCCTGGGTCTACAATTACACTCCCGGCCAGCGTGTAATTGGGCCTGCAGCCGAGGACCCGCTCCCGGGGACCCACACTGAGGACCCAGAAAAGCTTCCTCACCCCCGAACTCACTTCAAGACACTGCCTTGATTTGAATAAATGTGGTTCCATGCGCCTTGATTCAACCCCACACAGGTCAGGTCAGGTCAAGTCCACACATATTTACCAGCTGCTACTGTGCAGAAGGCCACGAGACCACACACATGATCAGCCTTTCAGATGGAGGAGAGGCCGGCTGGCGTGGCTCCATGGCTGAGTGTCATGCCCTGCACCGAAAGGTGGTTGGTTCGATTCCGTAGGGCACATGCCCAGGCTGCGGGCTCGATTCCCAGCAGGGGGCGTGCAGGAGG
>NW_005303642.1:0-733 GCF_000412655.1 Myotis brandtii
TGGGTCCTAAAAAATATCAATGTAGAAAAGTTAATTTAAAAACTCAAAGAAATTTAACAAGAGATTATGAAATACTCTATCACATAAAATTCCTGAGGCCCTAGGAAAATTATATTTTAGTATTCCTGCATTTTATTTTTAAGTTCAAAGTAGGATTGTTAGCTTCTTTCCAACTGTAATGCTCTTAAAACTAAGGGAAGGCAATGTAAAGGTTTTAAGTCATTTTTTTTAATTACTCTGCACTCATTTCCTTTACTGATTTTGCTTTTTACTCAACTATAACTCTTCTTTTCTCTTTTTGCTATTTAATCTCATCCAGCTAACCATGGTCTCCTCGGTCATACATGACTGCTTACATTTTCTTTTATAAATACTAGTATATGTGAGAAAGAAAAAGCATTTTAAAAGCACCATACTTTTAAAACAGTTGTTATGTATGAGCATGTTACATTTTGCAAATTAAGCCAATAAATTTGGCACCCCACCCTTGGGTAGAAGCATGCACCTCAATTCATGTGGCCATGTGGATCAAACTAAAACACAGACATTTTACCTGGTAAATTACCTTTTCACATAAGAACTTACTCTTCAGCAAAACAGCTTAATTTGACTAATACAACTGAATATAACAAGAACACATTGAAATCCTTCTATGTGCATGGATCTGAGATAAATGGTCCATAGAATTTAAAGATAAGCTAAACACAGCATTTTAATATATATATATTTATTT
>NW_005303643.1:0-733 GCF_000412655.1 Myotis brandtii
TCAGGGCACCTGCCTGGGTGGAGGGGCTTGATCCTCAGTGCGGGGCCTGCAGGAGGCAGCCGGTCAATGATTCTCCCTCATCTTTGGGAGGTTGTTTCCCCATCTCGTTGGCTCAGGTGATGTGGTGACCCCTGTGCATGGCGGGTCTCCTGGAGGAAAGGGAGGAGGTGGGTGGCGTGAGCAGCAGCAGGAGCAGGGCCGGGGGTGGCTGCCTGGATTCGGCTGTGCGCGTGGAGAGCAGCGCAGGTGGGCGCCAGGAGCCCCTCTTGGCTGTTTCCTCACAGCTCCCTCTGGCCCTCACACCCTCTTTCTTTCTTTCATCATGACGCTCATGGCGGCGTGCACCCTGCCATTTGTGAGACCGTCGAGTGTGTGGACACGTGGCTTGCCCAGACCCCGTGGCACTTCGGTGGCGGGATGCCCCTCCTGAAGGGAGGACAGGGGGCATCTTTTGCTTCCAGAGGGAGGGGCTCGGTGGCGTCCTGTGAGTGTGGCGCGTGCCTCTGGAGAGTGGCCTGGAGTCTGCATATGGAGGCGCCACGAGGATATTAGCAGTTCGACTCCCTCGGGGCACTTTCCTCGATGCAGCCCCCTGGGGCCCCTCAGACCCAAGTCAGCGCTCAGAACCCCGGGGGCAGCCCCCTGGGGCCCCTCAGACCCAGGTCAGCACTCAGAACCATGGGCAGCCTCTGGTTAGAACAGCTCAGCAGCAGCGTTTTCTTACCCAGTGTCC
>NW_005303644.1:0-733 GCF_000412655.1 Myotis brandtii
TACATAAAAATTACATGACAGTGGAGGATAGAAAAGAGTGAAGAACAGGCTAAAAACTAAATTCAAGGGTTTGTAAGAAAATCCAGTTCTGCATTGGCAGGAGCCCATCATGTGGGAAGAGCTCCCCTGAGACGAGATAGGAGGGAGGTCGGATCCAGAAAGAAAGCGAGGCGACGTACTCAGCGCCCTTTCCCCTGAGTCCCTGCAACGCCCAGGCTGTCAGCACCATGTCCTTGGGGAATCCTTTCTCATCCCCCCGCCCCCAGACTCGGCTCCTCTCGGTGTGAAGGTGGCTTTGGCCCTGGGTTTTATAAGAAGGGTGGTGGAAGGAAAGCATCTGAAGAAACTGTTACTTTAACTTCTTTTGACAAGAACAAGGCCCCTCCCCTTTTTCTTCTTTCTGGAAGTAAGAATCATTTAGGGTTTAACCATTTTAACTACTTAAGGCCCCCGACATATCTGTCTCGCAATCCGTGTTTAGATTGTATTATCTTGATGAGGGTTATTTTTAATTACTGTTTTGATTTTGCCCTGTGTTTGGCACGGAGGCCCCCCCAGGTGCCCGAGTGCAGGCAGGCTGCAGGGCTGCCATATACAATGTGGAGGAGGTGTGGGGGAGGTGTGGGGGGCAGCAGGTATTTGGGACAACATGGGATCCTGTCCATCACGGAATCAAACTCCGCTTCTTTAGTCCATTGCGGTTATTACTCTGTAGCAATAATAACTGATTTTT
>NW_005303645.1:0-734 GCF_000412655.1 Myotis brandtii
GAGCCTGTCTGTAGACATCATTGGTGATGGATCAGGTCAGTGTTGGGGCCAGGTTTGCCATGGGCAAGCTTACATGTGTATGCTGAAATGCCAATCTGCCAATTCCAGGTGGAGCGTATTCTTTTCTAGGGATCATGACATCTGTGATGCGTCTCAAATGATCCCCTTGCCAGAGACTTGCTGAGTGGTGAGCAAAACAAGGGAACGAACTTGGGTTCTGGGAAAACCCCACTGAAGAGAACACTTCCTGGGACTGGCCCTGTTCTCTCATGGGCAGGGCTGCAAGGACTCCGACACCTTTATTTTGTTGTCATTCATTCCCTGCGTTCTTTAATTTTCCTCTAATGAATTTAGTTGAATCTTCTTTCTCTAAATTATAAATTGCAATTTTGAGTGGTGTACTGTGTACCGGACACTGCTTTAAGAATTTTGCACGGATTTGCTCGCTTACCCCTATGACAACCCTGGTGGCAGATACTATTGCTCAACATTTTGCAGACAAGGAAACTACGGCCCAGAGGGTATAAGCAACCAGCCTGCGGAAGTGCTGGGCTGCCTCATTCATTCTGGCTCGGTCTGACTCTGAACCCTAGCCCACTTTATGTCTTAGCCTCTCCTAAATGCAGCATGGAAGACGGGTGTTGGTTTTATTTTTTAAATAATCAGACTTATGGGGCAACTGACTATCTTTATGTAGCACTTGAGGCCCTGATGCATGAAATTCATGCAAGGGG
>NW_005303646.1:0-734 GCF_000412655.1 Myotis brandtii
TTCTTTAGAATTAGCACCACCATGTATAGCTAAACACTAATTTAGCTTATTTGCACCTATAGAAATTCCTTCCTTCTATTTATGTAACTATTTTTCTTCTCTTTCTTGTAAAGACCCCTTTCCTTCACTCCCTAATTCGAACACTATTTGGGTTTCTGTCTGAATCAGTGATCTCAAATAAATACTGGTCTTTTCTTTCAGGCTAACTTAAACATAAAATGTCCTTTTCACTTTTTTAAGTACTAAGATAAACAAACTGACTGACACATTAACCAAATTTGGCCAGCAGAAGTGTTTTATCTGCCCTACACAGAATTTGTAAAAATCTAAATTTTAATTCCCTAATATTACATATGAGTTCTCCTCAGCCAGATTTATTTACTTATTACTCACCTGGACCCTCAAGGCAGGCGTTTTACCTCTTGGTTCCTCAATCACTATTTGGAATATCAGCAAGTCCTAAAAATCACTATTTCTCATGGATCAATTGCTTACTTTCTCTTATACCTGACTTAAAACTAATAGTTCACTTTATCAGTGCCTAAATAAGACTTTGGAAAAAGCTGTCATTGGAGGAAAAGATTTTGTTTAGAAGTCACCTTGTCATCACCCATTTTCCAGATGTTATACATTCCCACCCTTCATTTTTATTGATGGACCTTGCCAAAGTTAACCATTTTCTTTGTCTCTTTACTAAAGGCCCAATGCAAGAAATTCATGCAAGAGTAGGCCTT
>NW_005303647.1:0-734 GCF_000412655.1 Myotis brandtii
TTTTTTTTTAAATATTTGGGAGGCATGCATCCCAATGTATACATACTTATTTATTCATAATTGCATATATCTTCTTCTCCACTAACAAACTACATACATTATAAAACTGACACAAAAATAGATATGAACTGAGTAAGAAAAAGATGAAGTAAATAATATAAAATAAAAGATTTTAAAAATTTAAAAAACAAGAAATGTAGTTTTTATATTTATTAAATGTACACAAATATTTTTTGTTTTTGCTAAAAACAAAATAATAATAGTAGCTGGGAAAAGTATATCACAAAAGACACATGTCCATATGGGAAAAGAAGTCCACCATTGACTGAGCTTACTAAATCGCGATGCTCATTTTTTCATTCTTAACCTCCTTAGACAAAGATTTCTGTTGAAATTCAGCTAGTAAATATTCATATTTCCAGATGCCAGTCATTTTTGAAAACCAGTAGAAAAGTGTTGTATTTGTGTAATTTTAACATATGGCTTCAAATTCTATTGAAACTCTTCATTTAGATGGCTTTTAAACTGAAAAAATTCTGCTTCCAAGTGTCTAAGAATATACATATGAACAATTTTCTGTGATACACTTATTTTTTTTAGAAGCACACTCACACAAAGTAGGAACACATCAAAATATTTTTTTTCAAAATGTTCTCTCCACAGAAGGTTTTTTGTGAAATACACAATCATTTCTCACACATTGTTCCAAAGTGAAAAGATAGTTTCACTTAAAA
>NW_005303648.1:0-734 GCF_000412655.1 Myotis brandtii
CCCGTGTTAGTCTTTGAGTTTGACATGCTTGCTTTAATGCATGAAATGGATAATTTTGTAAAGATTTCTAATTAGGGAAGTTTTATAACATAAAGATAAAATATGAATTAATGGAGCTCAGGAGAGTGAGTGAATCATTTGGGGGTACCATGTGCCAGGAATATGGGCAGGAAAGAATGAAGATGATAATGGTGGTAATGTGAGTACTAATAATAGCTTTGTATAATGCTTAAAATATGTCTGGCTTTCTAATCTCTATACAGACACAGTAAAACACCAAGATAAATAAAATGTGGAGATGATACATACTTGCTCTTGTTCTTTATCTTGAACCCATTATCACTGCTAACCCCAGCCATCCTCTCCTCCACCTGCACTATCAAAAACTCCAGATTAAGGTCTTATCTTCTAATGGGAGTGAGTAGGTTACACACAGAGGTAAGGGTTGATAACAATGGGTTGTACGGGGTGAGAACTAGACTGGGTAGAATTCCAAAGTATCTAAGGACCCCAAATTCTTCCCAAGAATATTAGTACATTAACCCAGAGTCGACCATGGTCTCCAAAATGCAGCGAGTCTTACAGGCAAAGTGACAGATTTGGAGGACTCCAGCTCAACCTGGGTCTTACGGGCAGCTGGCTGCACAGATCCCTCCTGGTCATTTCATGAATCTGATAACAATGTCACCCCCCAAATACTGTCTTACAGTGTCATTATATTGTATCATCACATT
>NW_005303649.1:0-734 GCF_000412655.1 Myotis brandtii
TCCCTTCCTCTTTTTGAAATCAATAAAAACATATTTTAAAAAAACACTCCTAGAGTTCTTTGGTTTTATTTCTTTAATCGTGTCTGTGTGCTCTCTGTCATAAAACAGGTCCCGACTTCAACGACTCTCCCTCAGAGCCTCCTCTTCTACCACAGGCAGCTTTCTGTTGTGGCTACTGTAGCAATGAAAATATTTGCACCTTTTATTTCTTTACTTCTTTACCCTCTTTTCCCTCCAAAAAATAAAGAAAATAATGACCTATGAGCAGAGACAATATTTCTACAGCTCTTAACAAAATGACACATACATATTAACAACCACCAAAATCCAGTGGACTGAAGAAAGAAGGAATTTATTTTACTTCGT
Organism: Myotis brandtii; assembly: GCF_000412655.1. NCBI lineage: Eukaryota > Metazoa > Chordata > Mammalia > Chiroptera > Vespertilionidae > Myotis > Myotis brandtii. The sequence continues at coordinate 367 of NW_005303649.1, forward strand.
ATGTATATCCTGATAAGTTATTAAACAAAATGCCATAGATTAGAGCCTGTTTGTACTGTTTGTTGCTCTCATGCTTGGATAATTCTAAAACGTGAAAGCGACGGTCAGAATTATTTTTGCTTTTAGTTTTGCTTAAGTACAAACAGCTTACAAGTTCAACATAAATGAACATGTCAAGCTCCTATAGCTGATTGTGGAAAAATTCTCTCCAATGGTAACTAAAGTTCTAAAGTCACCAGTTCCTCAGATAGACAATATTGTGAGCATCTTAAAAAGTATTATTAGAAATATGCTCAACAAGACATCTTTTTTAATACCTTATCTCACTATAAACTTTTAGCTGTTCATTCAATCCATAGTCTTTGGAG
>NW_005303650.1:0-734 GCF_000412655.1 Myotis brandtii
AGGGTCATTATTTTTGGGGAAGCAGGGTGGAGATGGGGGGAATTTAAACAATTTATTTGAAACAAACTGATGACACACCAGAGGCAAGATCTGAAATGATCCCTTCTGGGCCCTTATTAAATGGGTGGGTGGCAGAAGGGTCTGCAGATCCCCATGTTGGGGAGCCATAGGGACTCCAAGGGCCTGGAACAGAGATGTGGGGAAAGGCACGCAAAGGGTTGGACTCCACTCTAGTCATCTACTGAGACTTTAAATCTCGTGGGGTGGGAGAGCTGCCCCGGACGGGCTTGCAGCAGAAAACCCATGCAGCAGGCGGTGTGTGAAGGGCCAAAAGCAGAGGACAGACCCTCCATCTGGGCGGGAAGCAGGCTGGGTGTGGGGCATCCCCCATGGATGTGGACTCACCACAGTCGGAGGCACAGCAGCGAGTATTTCAACGCTGGCAGTAACCCTCAGCCTTCTCTCGTGCAAATGAACTGCTTTAAAACAAGCAGGAGACCCACGTGACTGCTACTCCTCGCTAGCCGCTTCCTGGTCTCCAAGAATCTGTGCTGCCTTATGTCTTTGCTATTTTTCTCCTAAACGCTAAGGGACACGAGTTTTGCAACAAGGCAAGCAGCGGGCAACACAGCTTGACCCAGGCTAATGATGCATAGGCACTCCAACTTGCTACTGTAATCCCTATTCTGTGAAAAATCTGCTGTTTGAAATTTTAACCCTGCTATTTTGGCTTC
>NW_005303651.1:0-734 GCF_000412655.1 Myotis brandtii
AATACTGGTTTGGTGGTGATGAACTACTTTAGTTTTTCCTTGTCTGGGAATTTCTTTATCTGTACTTTGGTTCTAAATGAGTCAGATTATTTAATCTATCCCTTCCCTTGTTCCAGAAATAGGGGATTAAAAATCAATTTCATGACTTTCATGACCCCTCAGTAATTTGGTCCATATATGACTGATGTGCATGCTGATAACTTACTAAGGTGGACTTTGCATTGGGGGGATATTAAAACCCTGGGTCACTGATGAACTTGGCCAGTTACTTGTGAAAATCCCAGCTTTCACTCCCAGTGTAGTGACCTGCTTGGACACTAGGGGTCCCCATTCCTGGGTCTACAAATGTGTAAGACCTAATAACTAGATATGACTCCCAGATCATATACATTTGCCACACATCCCTTCCTGTGCTTTACTCACTTTTAATGAACTGGCTCAATTTGAGGCCCTTAGAAACCTCCTGTATACACTATTCCTGCTACCTCCTAAAATATGCTAAGGGTTGGTATGCACCAAATGAGCAGTACCTTTACAGGTCTGTGTGCTAGTAGCAGGAGAGGAAGGTTCAACCTATCCAGAATTATTTTGATATTACTCCTTTCAGTGGTTGGGTTGGAGCCTTTTGAAAAAACAGTAGGAAATAAACATATATTTGGCATATTATATGCTATTTCAGAATCTGATAGCTAGTACATAATCATATGCCATCTCAGAATTTGGCTCTATTTCTT
>NW_005303652.1:0-734 GCF_000412655.1 Myotis brandtii
GCATTTATTGAGTGCTTACTTTGGGCCAGGCACAGTACTAGGTACTTTCCATTCACTATTCCAGCTCATCCTTCCAATGCACGTATGAGATAAACATGCTTCTTACCGCCTTTTTACAGGTGAGGACATTGTCTCTCAGAGGTTAAGTAAATTCCTCATGGTCAAAATGCTTGACTGGGATGCTACACAAATAATTGCTGAACTGCACTGATGACACTGGCATTAACCTGTGTCTGCTGTCTCCGTGCCCATGGCTTTCAGCACAGGCCTGGCACAGAGTGGGCACTGACTCCACCAGTGAGCAGATCCCAAGTCCAGCTTTCAACGGGAGAGGAAGGCTTCCCTCCTCCCCCACCCCCAGGGCTTCCCAGCCCCGCTTCACACCTTTAATAAGAGCCCTGAGAGTGACCGATGGAAGGGTGTGATTTCCTCGGGAGAGCAGCAGCATTTACATGGGAACATTCAAACAGGAACAGAATTCTTCCGCGAGGGCATAGGCTTCAGAAGACAGCTGTGGATGGAGAGTTGTTGTTGGGAAAGGGGGGTGGGGGTGGTGCCGAGGGACGAGGAACGATCCTTTATTTATTTATTTTCCCCTCGGAGCCTTCACCTTTCATTAAAACAGCCTCCGGATGTAGGTGCAATCAAACATTCATTAGACAAGCAAGGTACACTAAAAAAACTAACAACGCCCAAACGCTCTCGCTCTCTCTCTCTCTCTCTCTCTCTCTCTC
>NW_005303653.1:0-734 GCF_000412655.1 Myotis brandtii
AAATGTGCTCTCAAAATCACCTGGACTCATGTTGTGACATCCTTTCTGCATGAAGTTAAGAACCCACACACTACAGGCTGGCCCAACACAGACTTGCTCTGGGCCCCGTCCCTTTCTGGTGACACAAAGAACTGCATAAAAAAAGGAAAGATAAGATAAAGTTTTTAAAGAAAAGTTTTGTATTTGAAGAAGTTTGGTATCTGTAGTGATAGGGCCCTTTCAATGATTGGCTTCATGAAACATTTCACCTCTTATAAAAAATGTCACAACACATTGTGTCCTTCACAGACAGATGTTGTTGTCCAAGAATTCTTAGAAATAGAAATTTAAAAAATTGTGGATGATGGTATAAAATGGCGAATTTTATTAACCAACAATAGTTCAGTGATGAATGCTTTAAAAACCTTGTAAAACCTGGAAGATTGCCCATAACTCTCCGGTTGCATACAAAAACCTGGTGGTTTAGCAGAGGAATTCTGAACAGAGTATTTAAGTTGAAAGGTAAATTGTAGATGTTGCTGAGCATTTTGAAGATGAATAATGACTGCAGGAACCTGTCTGCTTAGCACACATATTTTTATCACATGAACTAGTTGAACAAGTGTTCTTCAGAAAATGTTTTGACTTCAAATGATGAATCTTAACTTTAAAATAAAACATAATCAATTGAAAAACTATGTTTCAAAAGGAAATCTTGAAATGTGCCCATGGCCACTTGGTGCTGAGAGTGAGGA
>NW_005303654.1:0-734 GCF_000412655.1 Myotis brandtii
ACACACACACACACACACACACACACACACAATTGTAGATGGTTCTGTGCAAATAACTACTATGAAAGAAAGGAACAGAGAGCCAACACAGAACCTTGGGAATGACCTGCTTTATACTGGGAGGGCCATGGAAGGCTTCTCTGAGGAGGTGACACCCAAGGCAAAGACATAAAGCATGAGAAAAAGCCAGCCATGCAAGGAGACAAGGAGGAGTAATCCAAGTAGAAGGAATCAAACTCGGATTTCTTATCATAACAACGAAGTGAAAATATTTTTAAATTAATATGAGCCTGTTATTTTAGAGACAGGAAGGTCATTCCATTTCTTCACCTAATCACTCTGCTTCTTGGAGATGGAGCTTTATTGATTGACCTTTCCAGGTCACTTGCCTTCATTTCTGTACCATCTGCTCAATTTGTGGCTGAGAAGGGCCCTTTCCAAGGTTTGGGGGCGACTGTTCATTTCCCTTCCTAAACCCAAAGCAATGTTAGCAGAGCTTTTCAGCACATGGGGCCCAACAGGAAGACCTAGGCCCCATCACTTCTTAGCTGTGTGACCTTGGGCAAGGCACTTCCTCTCTGAACCTGTTTCTTCATGTGTATAATTGAAGATCATAAAAACACACCCTCAGAGGGCTGAAATAATGTATGTGAAGCACCTAGCCCTGTATCTGGCACACGAGAGGCCCAGTGCACGAAATTCATGCACAGGAGGTGGGGAGGGGTCCCTCAGCC
>NW_005303655.1:0-734 GCF_000412655.1 Myotis brandtii
TATAGAGTCTGAATGTAGGAAAAGGCTTAGAACTTGACATCAATCCCATGGACTGCCTTTGAAACTGTCGCCTTGATTCTACATCACTTAACCCAGATGAAGCTGAAAAAGCTCTCCAAACAAGTGATAGATCTGCATAGAAACAGCCAGGGCTCCTGATAGGAGTGTTGCTCCCATTCCCTCAACATCAAATGACACTCTTGAGCACTTTCTATAGAAACTCTCTCCTCTTCGCACGACTTCACGCTTTTGATTTTTGCCTTCTTCTCTGGTCTCTCTAGCCTGAAGTCCTCTCCTAAATTACTGCAGGCCCTTTCATCTTTACACGAACGGCCATAAAGTGATCTCAAACTTAACATGTGCAAAGAAGGACTGTTAATTTTCTTCTTCTGTCTTAACATTCTTCATGGAACAAATAATTTACTTCCTTTGTGCTCCCCATCTCAGTAATTAGTAATATCAGACTCACAATTGCTCAAATACTGAGAGCCAGCCTCCATTTATTTCTTTCCCTAATTATAACTATAATAAATCTATCACCAAGTCTCTTCAACTTTATATCCAAATAGATACCACATCAGCCCCCTGCATCTGTCTCCATTACTGCCATCCTCACTCAAGCTCCATGATAGCCTCTAATTAGTTTTCCAGGTTCCATACCTATCCCCTACATTACAGCATCAAGAATAACCCTTATAGACCTAGCCAGTTTGGCTCAGTGGATAGAGTGTTGG
>NW_005303656.1:0-734 GCF_000412655.1 Myotis brandtii
GAATGCTTTTGTCATATATGCCCCCTTTCTCAGTCTTTAATATGTTCAGATAATGTGAACAGCCAACACAGTTTGGAGGTTGTGTTTGGGGAGGATAAGGCAGAGGCCTGATTAGGTCTCTTGAGGTATTGGGGAGGTTACAAAATGGAAATAATGGAGAACCCTACAGGCTGAAAGAAACGGCCATGAAGAAAATTTTAATAAAATCCGTTATCAGTTAAACAAGTGAGAGTGGGTTTTCCTGTGGCAGGAGCTGCACACTGAGAAATTCTCTAATCAGCTAGAGCCAAGCAAAGATGATTTCAGTCCTGCTTCACATAGTGTGTGACAGCTTGGTCCTTTCGAATGAAATCTATTTGGGGAAGACGCTGGAAATCAAAGCACCTTCAATTAAAAATGAAAGTGGTGTGTTTCTCATTTAGCTTAGAAAGAAGCCACCTAAAGGGTTAAATGTCAGGTGCAGTTTTATGGAACGATGACTAATCATTTGTGTCACCAGGGAGCAAAATATGGTTTTATCCTTCTTGTGGTTCCATTTGCTTTTGAATTATAGGATATACCAGGAGATTTTCTGGGCGGAACTTAGGGGACAGTGAAAAGAACCATTAGCTCTCTGAGAACATGGAAAGTGCATCCTGTAATTCACTTTTAAGTGCTAAACAGGAATCATATAATTACCCAGTAAAATAGCTCTTCCAATGAACACTAATATTTATAGTTTTTTTAAGAATGAA
>NW_005303657.1:0-734 GCF_000412655.1 Myotis brandtii
GAAGCTGGGGCTGCGGTCCCTGCCGAGTGCTGTGCTGGGGGTGGGAGGAGGGACTAGACCAGATGTTCTCAGGTTGTGCTCAGGGCACATGCCACACGGTGACACGCGGAGAGAAGCCAGACTCCTCAGGGCCTCGGTTGATGGCATATCTAGCCCCAGGATTCCCATGCCCACCTTCTGCCCAGTCCAGCTTGACTGGGCCCATTGCACTTCTCCTCTATGCCCAGCGAGGCTCCAGAGGGGAGCCAGCCTCCTGACCCCGAGGAGCCGCCGATGGTCCCAGGGGCCTCGCTGAGTCCCTTTGTAAAGCTGAGCTGAGCACGTGGGCCCGTTATCAGAACCCATCCTGCTGACTCGCGGCCCGGCGGGATCGCAGAGGACAGACCCGGGTGCTGCAGCAGGAATGGAGCTGCTCCGGCTGTGGCTGCAGGAAGTGTGATCCCGACTGGATGCTGGTCCAGCACTGCCCCCGGGCTCCGGGCCGCCAGGCTGGGATGTGGACGGTCCAGTCAGTCCACATTCTCCTGGGATGCGGGCCCAGGGAAAAGTCACATGAGTTCCCTTCGGGCCTGAAACAGGAAGCCTGAGCAAGTCACCCAAAGCTTGGGAGCCACCTCCTTCCGTCCCACCTTCAGCTGCAGAGGACAGATTTTGGGGGTGAGGGTCGGCCATGGGAGGCGCCCGGTGAGCAGGGCCAGGCGGTGAGGGGGGCCAGGCAGTGAGGGGGGCTAGGC
>NW_005303658.1:0-734 GCF_000412655.1 Myotis brandtii
ACTTTGATTGGCTGCCTTCCACACACGCCCCTGACTGGGAATCACCCCTGTGACCCTTCTGTGAATGGACTGATGCTCCAACCACTGAGCCATGCTGGCCATGGCTATGTATTTCTTTTATTAGGTTTTGGTAAAAGCCTTTTCAAGAAAGCTATCTAATGTCATGTTTCTGAATGATAGATTTCTAATATTTCAATTTCAGAGTTAGTCAGCAGAAACCACTCTCCCTTGTGAAGGAACTCTGTAGATATTGTGGGTGGATGTACTATATTTGCTTCAATAATCTTGGAAGAGTAAGTCTCTATCTAGGTAAAGGATACATTTGACATTTTTACCCGGTTTTGTGGTTGGCTGTTAAAAAACACATGAGCAGAGCAAGGACGATAGGCCGGGTACAGAAGGTCACTAGGTTTGAAAGCCCCAGGTTCCTAGCAATGAGCAAAACACAGAAAACAAAGACCTCACCACCAAGGTAACCTTTCCTCCCCTGGCATATTACTGGTCATGCTATTTAGACCCCCTGACCTTTCATATTGATGGTCATGGGATTTGCGCCCTTTCCTCCCTTGGTGTGTTGCTAGTCATTTGGGTTAAACTGCCTAGAGGGGAAATGAACAAGGGGGCCAGAGAATAGCCCTTACACATTAAGCCCCCAGGACAATGAGGTTCTGAGCTGCTTCAAATACATCTCAGTTGTGCTTCAGCTCCAGGCCCAGAAAAGCAGCAAAACCAGA
>NW_005303659.1:0-734 GCF_000412655.1 Myotis brandtii
GGCCAGGCCAATCAGGGGAGAGAATGAGCTCTTACCCAGCAGGCCCTGTGGCTTCCCAGAGGAGGCGGAGCACTTCCCACTTGGCCTCCTGCCTGCTGGGCCCAGTCCCAGGGGAGCACAGGGACCCTGGAAGACCACTAGCTAGACCGCTGCCACCCATCTTGGTTGGAGCAAAGACATGGAAGGGAAGGTGTTTCCAACGAACCTCTGTACCACTCAATACCCAGGTGGGCCAGGAGAGCTCCCCACACAAACGGCGGAGGTTCCTGACAGCGCCGTTTCAGACACACTCCTAGCCCCCGACGTGTGAGGGAAGAGGGTTGTGATCCTCATGGGACTGACGCTATCAGGTGTCTGAGCTCTGCAGGCCATGGAGGCAAAGCCAGGATCCCAACCCAGGCCTTCAGGCTGCAGAGCCAGCCCACATGAGCTCCACCACCTCCACGGGCCAGAAAACGAGGAGTTTTATAAATGATATATGTTCCTTCTTTAGCACCTCTACTGCCATGGATCCCCAAAGAGAAGCAACTGTATGTCTCATGTGGGGGGAGAATGCAAGTAAGTTGTGGGGAGGCGGGAGGTGATAAATTCTCGATTCTGAATAAATGGGGTAAGTGCCAGCAGTGAGGCACCAAGCGGAAGCCACACCCTCTGGTGTTTGATCACAGCCACTGCATGGCATTAAATAGCGTTTCGACAGGAAGCAAGCGGACCCAGGAAATAAGCAGACTGCT
>NW_005303660.1:0-734 GCF_000412655.1 Myotis brandtii
CACTTACAGGGAATTCCAGGAAATAGATTCTCCAGCTGAGCAGCTAAGTGCCCAGGAAGAACTGGGAGTGAGTCTGGAGGGACAGCTAGCAGGATCTGCCACGGGCTTAAATAAGTAAAAGACAAAATGCCCAGTCAATTATAAATATTTTCTAAAAACACAGTCACTTTGTTGAAGTCAAAAACAAATCTATTTTCCATAAATATTTTTTCTATTTTATGATCTACTCATCAAATGATATACTTGTATCATGAGATAGTCGTAGCATTTCAGTTAGTACTACTGAATGAGCAGAGGGCACCCCAGAACTAAACAAGAGTTACTTTTGAACCTTGTGTTGTTCTGATTTACCTAATAGATTCTCCCCATAAGTGAAAGTCATTAAAATTTTGCTGTTTTTAAAATTTTTGACCTGGAGTTCAAATGATCTCCATCTACTCTTGTTAGACAATAATTAGAGAAACATAAAGGACATGGAGAGAAGTCAGATAAATGTCTTTTCCCAGCACAAACAGAAATATAAAAGAACCATTGATAATCCAAAAACGCAGGAATTTTCACCTCCCCTCCCTTTCCTCGGGCTAGTCTGTTTAATTTTAAAAGCAGAATCTTGCTTTTACAAAGTATACCAGACAGGAATTTGTTCAAATTCCTCAAAACCAAGCCAAGAAAAGTTTCAGAAAGTTCAGACATGTGTGGCAAAGTGGAAAGAACATAGTTTTTGGAGGCAAGCA
>NW_005303661.1:0-734 GCF_000412655.1 Myotis brandtii
CTCTCCTGTCCCTTCTGGTATCTGTGCTTCTGTTTGGCCTGGAGAAGAGAGAAGCGGCTCAGGGCGGGGGAGAAAGGAACTTGGACGTGTGAATGAGACCTCCCCCTCTTGCAAATTATAAACCTGCAGTGAGACCCTCTGTATCAGACTGTACACCGAAATGCATTCCAGATGCACTAAAGGATTGAATATTTGTCTAAAAAAAAAGCCAACCTTTGAGGGGGGAAGACTTGAATATTTATCAGGCCTCTCGGGGAGAAAAGGCCGGTTAACCGTAGAAGCATCAGATAAGATCACAAAGAAAGAGGTGGACAGAACTGAGTGCAGAGAAACGTAGCACATCAGCACCTAAACAAGAGGGGAGAACGAAGGCGGCAAAAACGACAGGCCACGGCCTCGTACCCTGCACTATATGCACGCACACATGTGTGGGAAGAGGTGAGAAAGTTTCCCAGACCCGACTAGAATGAACAAAGAATTCGCATGCATTATTCACAAAGGAGGAAGTGTGTCTGGGAATAAAAAGGGAGAAAGACATCTCAGTGGCAGTCTGAGAAGTGAGTTACTCCTTTTCTACCATCCAATACCGTTGATTTTTTTAAAAAATAAGAATAACACCTTGTGTTGAAGAAGGTGAGGTGAAACAGACAGGGATGCGCTGGGAGTAGGAGTGTTCATTGGCCTAACCCACTGAAAACAAAGTTTCAAAGCATCAGCTGTTGTAAAAAAAAAAA
>NW_005303662.1:0-734 GCF_000412655.1 Myotis brandtii
TGCTCAACCACTGAGCCACACCAGCAGGATTATTAACATTTTTCTTCAGTGAAGGCTGCTCTGGTGCTGTGCATGCTTCTGTCCTGGATCTCCTCTCCTCCGTCCGTGGGCTGTCATCTGACCAGGCTCACGATACTCAAGTGTGTGGGTACAGAGCTGTGCCAGGTGCTTAGTAGTCCAATTCAAGGACATCAGAGCAAAGAAAATAAAGTTGTGGGGACACAGATGTTATCACAAGAAGTTAGTCAATTAGACACGGTGTCTTCTCTGCCCAGTGTGTACGACCTGGGGGTGTGTGGAAGCTTTCATTCCATGGACATTTATTAAGCACATGCTTTGTCCTCAAGGCTGTAACGGTTGCTGGATTAATAAAATGTGGCCCCTGCGTTTGATGGTCGAACAGCGGGGTGACAGACCACTCTTCCCCATGTCATTTCGTGAGGTCTTTTCCCCGCTCTCTGGGAAGCATGTGTTCTGCCCACCGAATCATGTTTTCATTTTCAGTTTTAAAATGTTTAAATCTAGGAATTTCTAAGTTCTCTCTTGAATTCTGGATACAATTGATTATTTTCCAGCTGCCAAGAAGTGATGTCTCTCCACCCTAAATGTAAGCTCGTTAAGCCACGGCACCCGCATCTTGGCCTCCATCCGTTTGTTTGGCTTCATGCTGAGGTGCCATGCTCTGGGCAGTGCGTCAGCCACATTCATGAGTGCACGCTGATCATTAAAGGAAT
>NW_005303663.1:0-734 GCF_000412655.1 Myotis brandtii
TCTCTCTCTCTCTCTTCCCTTGTTTGTTTCCTATGTTCCCTCTTGTACTTGCTTGGATTACTTCTCAAATAAACTAACTGTACCCAAGTCTTTCTCTTAGGGTCTATTTTTGAAGGAACTGTTGCAAAGATTCAACAAGTTTCCGAAAATGTACTATTACACTTTGTTGGAAATTGGTTCTGCTTTGGTGAAATCAAGTTATTTGTTTTTGATGAAACTATATTAGCCTTCTTTTAACGGGCAAATGGTGGATGTATGCTGTAAATAACAGTTAATTTATTATTTTTAAAAATCTCTGTTATTGCTGCTATGTGCCAGGCTTCCTGCTTGGAGGCAGAGAACATAAGAGTGAACAAGATAAGCACAGCCCACTCCCCTCCAATATAGAGCTTAGACTCCAGTGCTGACAAGGACAAACAACCAGTCAATTATAATGCAGATTGGGGCCTGCAATGAGAAAAGTCCCAGGACTGTAGGAATGCATGGTGGGTCAGAAATACTTTGTTCACCACTGTTTCTCAACTTCTAGCACAAAATCTGAAACAATGGGCATATCAGAAGTACTTATTGAGTAAAAGAGGTATTTTCAAAAATGAGTTATAGTCAAGGAACTGCAAAAATGATCAATGTGTTCAGAATCTATGTATATAAAAGCCTAAGGCGACCATTACGACCAGTTGATCAGTCACTATGATGCGCACTGACTACCAGGGGGAAGACACTCAATGCAGGAG
>NW_005303664.1:0-734 GCF_000412655.1 Myotis brandtii
GGAAGGTTGAGAACCACTGGTCTAAAGGAAGGGAAAGTCAGATGCCGGTGACTGTGTGTACAGGGCACTGTTCTGAACATCCGGAAATCATTGTGAAGGCAGCGCCTCTGGGCACCTGGTACCTGGGTACCCACCAGTTGATGCGGGAGGAGCTCAAGCGCATTCTTTCGCTCCCAGATCTGGGCCCTAGCGAGAACAAAGGATTCAAGCCCCGGCTTGGCCTCCTCCCAAAGCCTCCGTCAGAGAGAGGCCTGCTAAGCGTTCCTTCTGTCTCTATTCCTAGAGAGGGATTCTCACTCACTCCCCTAGCCCAGAAAGCTAGATCACGTGAAGAACTGTTTTTAACCCTCACACCTGTGCCTTCTGCCTGGCTTCCTTACACAACAAGCCTTTCAAACAATCATAATCCCCCCTGAAAGGCTGTGGGCTCCCTCCAGCTGTGAGAGAATAAGGTTTGACTTTCCAGAGAAATGAAGTGGGGGGAGGAGGCTCATTGCTCCCAGCACGTCAGGGATACGTGATCCAACCCTTGGCTCCCCCCTCTACCTGCCCTGCTCCCAGATACTCAGATCCCAAGAGACTGGAGCAGGGCAGACTCCCTAACCACACAGCATCTGAATACAGGGAGGTAGGGCCACTGTGTAGCCAGGCCAGGCCCATGCCCCAGCCTATGGACCAATTGTAGGAGAGACAGTAATCTACTGTGTGAGGAGAGAGGGCAATTGAAAAGCTGG
>NW_005303665.1:0-734 GCF_000412655.1 Myotis brandtii
GCACACGTGCATCTTTGTAGTTTGTGACCTTTAGCTTCCTCAACACAAGACCACAAACCTTTCAACACCATGAATAGTATCAGTCTTGCACTTTACTCTCTTTTATTCTCAAGCAATCTTAACTTTTAGTTGAGTCCAATGGCTTTTTTGGTGAAAATATTTTGTATTGAACAATGGTCCAGTGAAGGCTGCTTTTTATGTGCCATCCTCATGCTCTGCCTCATTCCTCTAATGCCTGTTTGTCTTCTGTTTACAATGATACAAACCTTATCTACTTTGTTTGGTAACCATCACATAGTAACACATGCATCCACATTTTATTGGATTTGAGTTTGAAAGTGTTTGCTTTTATATCAGGAAAGGAAAATTAGAGGAAACACGGGATAAAGATGCTGCGAAGATTATCTAAAGAGCTAGCACCATATCTCAGAAGAGGATCTTTTTTAAATATTAGAGAAGGGACTGAGAGATAGATCCTAAAATGGCTGAGGCATCTCACATGTGAACATAATTTATGACTAAAGTTTTCTCCAAAAAATTAAAAATATTATAATTTTATCTGTGTATAGGTATTCATGAAATGGAGTTAGGAAAGGGAGTATAAACTGGTAATCAGTTTGGAGAAATATTCCACAAATATCAAAAAGTTTCCAAAAGAGAAAAAAAAATCTGCCTGGTTTGAATTGATTTGAAAAAGCTCATCTACACTAATAAAAGACAAAGATGCTAATTGA
>NW_005303666.1:0-734 GCF_000412655.1 Myotis brandtii
ACACACACACACACACACACACACACACACAACATCTACAAACCCAGCCACCCCTGGGAGGAGTGTTGGGATTGACTGTTTAGTGAGTGAGTGGTGAGAGAGGAGGTTGGGGATAGCCAGGCCCAAATGGACTCTGAGTTTCTGGAAAGCGGGAACAAACACTGGATCCCATTTTTTTTCCTACAAGACTGTGAGGAGCCCAGGGGATCTTTGGTTTACACAGTGGGGCAGCTGCTGCCTCAATGCTAGGACTTCCTTCAGCAGAGGTAGTAGGGCAGATCATAAGTGCCGAAGGAGTGCTCCATCCCTCCCTGACCACATCAAAGATCGAGAGGGTCAAAGCCCGCCAAATGTCCGTTTTGTTACTACTGGCATGTCTGAACTTGGTGTTGCTTTAGCAGGTGTCTCTCAGAGAAAGGAGGTGACATTGGTTAAAAGGGAGCACAGATCACTGAGTGGCTTCTGTGGGAGAGTCTTCAGGACAATAGCAGGGGGAGCACACAGCTTCCTGCTAGAAGAGTCAAAACACAAAGAAAGCAGCGGAGTCAGCTGGGATGCTGAATCACTGAACAACATTCTGCATAATTATTGGAGCAGGAAAGAAATGCCAGTGTGTTTGCATCATTTCTTGCTTCAAAAGAAGAGAAGCTAAAAAACACTGATAAAGACAGATGTAAAATTTCGGTTTCAAGATTCCCAGTTGACACTGATAGATTCTTGTTAAAAAAAAAAAA
>NW_005303667.1:0-734 GCF_000412655.1 Myotis brandtii
AAAAAAAAAATTGGTCAATGTCTCTTCACTTTCTCTAGGCTAGCGGGACTAGGGAAGGTGCCTAGATTTTGGTAAATAAACAAATAAACAAGTAAAACATAGAATAAATGATGGATTATGTGGCTATGCTCTGTCCCTATTCTATGAATGGAAAATATTCAATGAAGATACTATATAAGTAATTATGGCAATCTTTCAAATAAAAATGATAAGGAAAAATGAGATTTTTTCAGGATTAGTACTGTATTAAAAGATAAACTAGTATGTAAAAGGAGAAACCTACATATTTTAGAGAGGTATCATTTCACACTTATTGCTGACAACCTACTTTTTTTCCAGGCAGTTAGTATAATAGATAAAACTGGCATTTTTATGTTTTGCCTAGACAGAATGTTCTAAGATAAATGTATGTGTTCTCTGATACATGCACAACCACATCACATATATTTATTCAAAAACATCTGATAAACTAAAAATTCCTTCATTTAAAAGTTTTTACTTATGAAATTCCTCTTTCAGTGGACAGCAAGTCTATGAAGCATATGTTAGTCGCCTTGCCATGTACAAGACACTATACATAAAGCATTTACTAATGACTACAGAATGCACAGTCTAATGAAAAAGTGACATACATGCGTTCTTCATTTAATGTTATTTGATCAATGCTATTAGGATACAAAGCTATTTTTTCCTGAAACACCTCTTAACTAAAGTATTGATAAATATATAAAAAA
>NW_005303668.1:0-734 GCF_000412655.1 Myotis brandtii
TGCTGACACGCCGAGCTCAAAAGGTCTGCCATCACTGCTTTAGACTATTTTTTTAAATCTGGAAAATAGTTATTGTTCATCAAAATATTTACGTAAATAATGCAATAGGTTTATTAGGGCTTCTTGAACCAAAAAAATTGAGAATCAATGCTTTAAATGAACAGATGGGCAGTACATTTTTAAAACCTAACACAATAAACACTGAGCTTTCTAAGATCTGACACAAATTTGTAATAGATATGCCAAGATGTTTTCTCTCTCAACTATGAGGAGGGGTGGGGAGACAAGAGTGACCTGGGACAGTTAAAGAGACCAAACTAGTTGTCACCAAGCCCACAGTTTATCTGTACTTTCTGTGGTGTACATAGATTGCCCTTTCATTTTCCACCTGTGCTATAATGTGTGAAAGGTTAGAAAGCACTGCCTAGAAGAACTGCCTTACAGCTAGTTATCTTACTTCAGGTGTCCAATTTATTCTCCATGTTAATGTCATATGTAATGTACTGAACAAATAACATGAGCAATAGGTTAATATTAAATCTCGTTGGAATGATGTTACAAATTTTTAAACAACTCTAAAGACATTAATATATTTTTGAAGGCAGTAATAATTTCTAATTTCTTTTCTAACTAAAGTTCAAATGAATGAGAAGTACAAGAAACAGCTTAATTATCTCTTTCTATAGCCATTAGTCAGATTATCTACATATATAAAAGCCTAAGCGACCATTACA
>NW_005303669.1:0-734 GCF_000412655.1 Myotis brandtii
CCACTGCTCTAGACACAGGGGGATCCCAGAACATAGAGATCTGCTCATTATAAGTTGGTAGAATAGAATTATGTCAAGGAGACAGATGTATCACCAAGCATAGTACATAGAGTGAAAAGTAGAAAAAATTAAGGGATGGATACAACCTGGATTTAAGAAGCAAGAAGAGAAAAAAATCGACAAAGGAAAGCTGAGAAAGAGCAACCATAAAAGTTGGTAGGTGGAAAACATGGGTCATGGAAATCAGGTTACAAGAAGAGGGCATGGTCAAGAGTGAAAACTGTTGCAGAGACATTTAGATGAAGATTAAGAAATATTAAATGAATTTAATGAACAAGAGATCACTGGTGACTTTATAGGTTTACAATGAACATAAAAATGCAAAATGACAAACAACCCTCAAATTGTTGGCTTAAACAACAACAACATTAATTCATACTGATCTGCATGTTGCTGGAAGATCAGCTGATCTAGTCTGAACTCAGCTGGAGCGATTCTGCTCATCCCCTTCCTCGAGCCATGATGCTAGTCCAGAAACATTATTTTCATGGTATTATCAGGGGTCAAGAGGATAAACACAATCACATAAACACTTCCAAGCATTTAGTCTTCTAACACTCCATAACATTTCATTGGCCAAAGCAAGTAGCATGGTTGAATCCTAAGTCAAAGGGAGGGGACATATACTCTGCTCCTTGGTTAAAGTCACAGAGCAAAGACCTGGATACAGGGAG
>NW_005303670.1:0-734 GCF_000412655.1 Myotis brandtii
TCCTTCTCTCTTCCACTCTCTCTAAAAAATCAATGGGGAAATATCTTGGAGTGAGGATTAACAAAATATTTTTTAATTTAGAAAATAATTAAAAGCAAAAACATCTTAGAGTTTAATGAGAAAACTCAAAGGAAGGTTCATTTTAGGAAAGTTAAAACTTGGTTTTCATTTGTAGACTAAGGTGATAAAATGATTAACTAAGGTGATAAAATGATTAACTATCCAAATATAGAGAACAGTATAAGAAAATATAATCAATAAATGTGCAAAAATAGTATGACTTACTCAATAAGCCATAATAAAATAACAATGCAAATTAAGTGATAATAAAGTCATTTCATTGATTAAAGCAGTGCCTAGAAAGTTGATGGCTATATGTGTACAGTGGAGGGAAGGGAAATCAAATTCCCAATAACCTTATGGTCAAAGCTTTGCACAAGTTTACTGCTAGCACTGATACAAACTAGAACTACCTTTTTGGAAACTAGGTATCAAATGTATAAAAGCCATAAAAATGTGCATTTCCTTTGATTTAGCACAGAAGTTTATCCTGAGGAACAAGCCAAAAGAAAAAGTTATGTGCTCAGAATGTGCACGACTATATTGCTGATAACAATTCTAGATCAAAAGCAATCCAACTATTGGGATGTAGATAAATAGTTAAAAACATGATGAGACTTTCAATTGTGTTGGTTTTTAATATGAGAAGGATGCTACATAGGAGGGTGTCTATG
>NW_005303671.1:0-734 GCF_000412655.1 Myotis brandtii
TATTATGGGAAGGTTTATCCTTTATGAACCCCAAATTTAGAAAATCACATTGAATTCCCATAACTAAAAATAAATACAAATAACGGGAATGTACATTTATATGTTATTAAAATTTTGAATCTAATTCTATTTAGTTGGAAGTTTATTGGCAAAAACTCTCTAATAAACATATCTGAAAATGTGCTTTGGGGCTATAAAAAGGAGCTTTTTGCCAAAGTTAAATTTCAGCTGATTCCAGTCACATTTACTCTGGAAGATTAGTCCAAGGATTTAGAGAGCCCTCATTGTATAGTTTGTGATTTTATTATGAAATATCATTTTAATTCAAATATATTAGCAATATTTGGTCTATGGGGTATGACATTTTAAAAATCCACTAAATGTTAATTTTGGGCAGTAACTTTTAAGAAAGTATAAACCTTTAAAAATTCTAAAAGCCCTAGAAAATCAGGCTGAATGTCTTTCAATTGTGGAGAAAAAAATTATTGGGATTTTAAACAATTAAATCTACATTTTTCCCCCTGTGAACACAATATTTATCTTATTTCCTCAAAACTATTTTAGAGCTAGTGGACACCAAAAATAAAGTCATTGTTATTCCTATCTTGGTTTATAATTTAATAAATCAATATTGTGGCCAACACAGGTAACCTGCATTACACCAGATATGTAAAACTGATACAGAAATCATCTGAATGCTTTGAAAGAGTAGAACTAAAGGCTTTCTGCATTTG
>NW_005303672.1:0-734 GCF_000412655.1 Myotis brandtii
GAAACAAATATGATATTGAATGTTAACTATAATTGAAAAAAAGTAAAATTAGGAACAACTGGTATAATCTTTGAGTAAAGGAAGCGAGATTTTAGTCTGGAAGCTCAAAGAAGTGGAGCAGAATTGCGGCTCCACGGTGCCTCAGTGTCTCAAACCATCCTCCTCCCGGACACAGCCCCAAAGCACTCAGCCCCCGGCCTGCAGACGTCTCCACGTGTTGCAGGCTGTGTCAGTGCACATGGCACACCAGGCCGGAAGAATGGGCAGTGGAGCAGCGGGCGGCACTCCTGGGAGCTCATCGCTGTCCCGTGGCTCCTGTTACATCTCCTCCACGCCTGGGGCTGTGCAAGGCACTGGAGAGTAACTCAGGACAAACCTAATCCTTGCCCCACCTTCACGCCAAGTGCTTCAGAGCTGGTCGCTGTGCCAGGGCAGGCAGAGGAGCCCGCAGTCTTTGGGGAGAGACTCTGTTTTCTCTTTTCTCCCTGTTCCTCCCCTCCCCTCTCCTCTTCACCTTCCTCCTCTCTCTCCCTCCCCTCCTATTCCCTTCCCTCTGTCACCAGATCCTCTTTAGGGTGAAGCTGAGCCTGAGGGTTGGTTCCCGTTCTAGAAGATTTGGAGCACCCCCAGCCTTGGGAGGGCATTGTGGGTGCACGTAACTTCTGGAATATTGGTCCTGCGAAGGGCCTGAAGGAGCAGTTCCCTCACTCTATAGACCAGTGGTTCTCAACCTT
>NW_005303673.1:0-734 GCF_000412655.1 Myotis brandtii
TGCATGTTTTAAAAGTTCTTACAGCCAGTGTGCCTGCTGCGGCATACTGGTTGAAAAAATCACTATCTTAGCTACGTGACACAACTGTGAGTCACCCAAAAAACAATCTAGTCCTCTTGAAATGGTCCCCATGAGGTTAAACTCAATAGAGGGAAATCATGCCAGATCTCCCAGCTGTCAACACTGCGTATGCTCGTTCTTGGGTGAAAGTTGCTGAGAGAACGGGGGAGGGAGCGAAGGAGGACAGTGGGAAGGAGAAAGGGAGGGAGAGCAATCAGTTTTGGACTAAGAATTTTCTTTCACTGTCTTCCTTTAAAGCTTTGACTGATTATGTTTACTTTGACTCACCTGAAGTGATTAATAAGAGCATAGCTTCATGAAAGAATATTGTGTCAGTGTAATCAAGACATTTTTACTTAAACTTTTTTCAATGTCCCCAAGATATAATCACTAGGTCATTTTGGAATCATGTTTTATGGTTGCTTGGGAAGATGAATATTATGAGTTTCAATGGGGAAATTAGGCCCACAGTTTAGTCTGCTCTGATTTATGAATTGCCCTTTAAGAAAATACAGTGGTAGCTGTACATGAATTTATGGAAAGTCAATGTTGTTCCGAGAATGTGTTCAGTGCAGGGAGGATTAGTCTAATAGTCAGACTTCCTGTGAGTTGGTGTATGAACAGACAAATCTCTGGTTTCTTGTCAGTTGTCAAGCAGCTCTTAAGCACCTACT
>NW_005303674.1:0-734 GCF_000412655.1 Myotis brandtii
GGCGGCAGCAAGAGGGTGTAGGTCAGGCCCAGCACAAGCCTTTCTAGAGCAGAATCCAGGGACCGTTTCAGCCACACTGGCCTTGCATCTGTCTGTCCGTCTGTCTGTCTCCCTGTCTGAGGCGGGAGGGCCGGGTTCATCACGGTCCACCTCAACCCCAGGGCTCTGGAGACGTCAAATATCACCTGGGCATGTACCATGAGAGGATCAACCGGGTCACGAACAGAAACATCACTCTCTCCCTGGTGGCCAACCCCTCCCACCTGGAGGCCGTGGACCCTGTGGTGCAGGGGAAGACCAAGGCCGAGCAGTTCTACCGCGGGGACGCCCAGGGCAAGAAGGTGAGCTCCCCTGGGTCCTGAGGGGTGAGCTCTGAGGGCTGGGCCCTGAGTCTGCGGTGCAGGGGGCAGGGCTGGGGTCCACAGGCTGGGGCCTGGGGCTCCTCTCAGCTCGCCCTCTGCTCTGCAGGTCATGTCCATCCTGGTCCATGGGGATGCTGCCTTCGCCGGCCAGGGTGTGGTCTATGAGACCTTCCACCTGAGTGACCTGCCCTCTTACACCACCAACGGCACCGTGCATGTGGTTGTCAACAACCAGGTGAGGGTCTGGCTGCATGCCCGGCCTCGTCAGCATCCCATCCCTGAATCCAGGCAGCACTTTGAGGGGAAGAGTGAGACCATTCTGGTTCTGATCCCACTGCCGCGTGTCCCAGTGTGCGACCTCAGGCAGGCTGC
>NW_005303675.1:0-734 GCF_000412655.1 Myotis brandtii
CCTCTCTGAAATCAACAAAAATATATTTTTTTAAAAGAACCACTAGAAATTTCTTCTAATCTATGATAAATAATAAAAGAGAATAATATCTTAATATTTATTGGAAGATAGAGAACTGGTCCACCAATATCTTCTTTTGTGTTCCTTCCATATACTTTCCTTTCTTACATCCCCAAATTTTCATGGCTTATACACTAAAACTTAGGCCTTCTATGGGTTTGCCCAAGATAATTTCTTGGTGTTTTGGAGAGAAGGAACATGAGCTATGGATAAAGCAACAAAGAAAAAGAAGATGAACACAGACTTAAGTGTCATAAATAATGACCATATACATGCCAAAAGATGACATACTAACAGAATGAAGCATCTAGGTCTTGATGTGCCAGAGCTGAATTGATTCAAGCTGCTCTTGAAATAAGGATTCCTTGGAACCTTGATGTGCAGATGATTCTGGCTGGGGGAAAAAATCCCAAATAAAATCAAGCATAACTGATGGAAGCTGGAAGAACCTCAAAAAGAAATCCATATGGTATTGGAATAATAGAAAGTGTTCCTTAGCTTTGAGAGCTAAAGAATTCTTACATCTAAAGAAGCTATTCCAATCACAGACATCAATTCAATGATTGTTCTCAACTTTTAATGAGAATGCCTATGCTCCTCTCAATTAACTTTCCTTTCTCATGCTGAATGGGAAACAATGAACAAAATCAAGGGATTGGTGTTATTCCATTTTG
>NW_005303676.1:0-734 GCF_000412655.1 Myotis brandtii
GTAAGTTTCTTCTTAAAAACTCCATCAAAATTCCCCTCTGGTCTGACTTAAGTACAGTTTTGTCCAGGGACTGGAGAGTCATTTAAAGACGATCTTTAATTTCTTTCAACTACGCTCCTCCATGAATCGCCCAAATACTTTTGTAAATCGTGCATAGATGTGTTATGACCTTTTTAACTGTGTACATGTGTGTAGATTCACTCATTAAAAACATTTTAAGGACAATAACATGTATGTTCTGCTTTCCTTCCTAAGCACCCTGTGTTTTGTTTTTTAATAAGCATCAGAATGGTGAGATGAAAAGAAAATTGACCACATACAGAATAATTAAGGTGGCATTTTTCATGCAAAGGTGTATATAAACATACAAAATGACTGAAATAGCTTTACTTTAAAAATTGTAAATAAATATAGCTGTACCTTTAATCTGTCTGCAGGCTGATAAACACAGCTGTCCATAATGAGCAAGCATATTACATCATGTTACTCTAAATAAGCCTTCTAATGAGAAATCAGGATGGCGTTGAATCTGGAGGAGAAAGATGTATTTGCCTTGATAATTTTAAGCTGCTCTCCCCTGGCGAGAATGATGAAACATGAAGAGATTTTTACATTGCAACGAGGCCATGGGAATGTAAATTGCTGACAGATATTTAGAAAGTGATTTAGTGCTTGTGTTTACATTCTAGCTTCGACAAGATTTTGACTTTTTCAGCAAACTAAAAAAAAAAAAA
>NW_005303677.1:0-734 GCF_000412655.1 Myotis brandtii
CTATCAAATATGGCAGCATTGTGGATGTCAGAGCTAGAAGACCTTCGGGGCACGACTCCTTCATTCCCCATGGAAGGAGGCAAGAGGAGGGCCGTGTTCCAGCGCCGCAGACACGCACGCCGTCTTTCAGCAAGACGAGGAGGCCTGATCCCTGGCAAGCAGCAACAACTTCGGGATGGCACGCATCCTGAAAGCCTGGCTTTGACGAACCTGAGAAGAACCTGTAATTTGCCTTCTTTGGATTGTTCTTACTTGTCATGAACACCAACGACTGGGCTGGCACGACCTTCCTCTCCTCTACCCTCCACTGCCAGCACCACCGTCGGCTCCTCTCGCCCAGACCGAGGCAGTGTCTGCAGAAGGAAGAAGGAGCCTGGGTGGTCCCAGGCCCCACTCCCCGAGTTGGAACTCAAAGGTTATCTAGGAGACTTTAGAGAGAAAGTACACACTTAGGCCCAATTTACATGCCCTTGATAGTTTAAAGGATCCTAGCGTTCAAAGGAATTTCAGGAAGTCTTCGCGCCAACTCCTTTGCTCTCCAGACACCACCATCCCAAAGATTTTAGCTCTTAGTCTCTGTCTAGCTAGCTTGCAGAATTTTCTTCTGGGCTCATTATTCTACGTAGTATGTACATGTATCACACACACACACACCCCGCTCGCACGCACGCATGCACACACCACTGTCCACGGCACTCTACTGAAGGAAGTGGTCTCTATTGGTTCCTTATACC
>NW_005303678.1:0-734 GCF_000412655.1 Myotis brandtii
TCTATCCACTGAGCCAAACCGGCCAGGGCTATTTTTTGTTTTATGAATAAGAACCCAGACTTCACAGGTGCCTTCTGTAGTTGCATCAGCATATTAGTATCTAACATTAGGTAAATTACAATAATAAGTGATTGCTGCTATTATCTTTAGAGTAATCACTAACTCTTTCAACCGACTTAATGGGGAAAAGCACAGCCTAGAAGTATCTAATTTTTAAGTAATTAAAAATTGGTCAAGAGAGATTATCTTTAGATAATAAAATTATTGTAATAATACATAATAAATATAACATTAATGCAAATAAAGAAACTTGCTTATTTTTGCATTTATCCCCTGTTCTGTCTTGTCTCCTCTCAAGCTTATCATGTTGAAATACATCATAAAGAGAGGGAATAGGAACAACCAATAATAAATAGCAAAACTAAGTCCAATAAAATGAAAGTGTCTTGGTATTGGAATAGGACCTGGCAAACATTTTCTTTAATGAAGCAGATATTAAATATTTAAGGCTCTGTGGGCTCCATATAGTTTCTGTTGAAAATATTTAAATCTGCTATTGTAGCTCAAAAACAGCCATAAACAATACAAAACTGAACCACTATGCTTGTGTTCTAATAAAATATTATTGATAAAACAGAAAATAATCCATATTTAGCCCCTAGCCATAGTTTGATAAACCCTTTCCATAAATCATTTAAATTTAAAATTTGATTTTAGAATACCTAAATTTCTGC
>NW_005303679.1:0-734 GCF_000412655.1 Myotis brandtii
GGAGAAGTCAAACAGGGAGAAAAAGATCAGTGTTGCTACCCACATGGGTTTCCTTCTGTCTATTCTCATTGTCCATAACATGTCAAGGGGCCCTCCATATGTCCTCCTGAAAGAGAAACAGAGCTTGAATTCCTATCAGCTCATCACAGGGTCCCACTAGTCATCACATGACCACTGCCTGGCCTTTGAAGGACTCTGTGTCACCTCCACTGCAGAGATGGTCCAACTTAAACCCACTGGAGGTGGGATCTGATGTGAAATGTGACCTTAAGTCAACAATAATGACAATGTCCGCTCACATTTCTGAGCATTTATTGACCCCTGCTTGCTGCAATGGGCTCGACACTTACAACTTAATAGAGAGTATAGGATTCAAAGTAAGTTGGCACTTGGAATATGATGTGCATTATCGGGAGTTGAGAAGACGAACTCTAAACCACAATCTCTAAATTTGGTGTAGTTGAGAAAACTGAAGTAAATATAATGGAAATGACCATAAATTCAAGGAATTGTCCCTTCTGGGTTCAGGGGAGGAGTTTGTGGCTAGGATTGTGCTTCTGAATGCTGGCAATGCACTGTTTCCTGGCTGGGTGGTTACCAGGTGTTAGCTTGACTATATTTTGTTAATTCATGTGTACATCTTATGAATTTTTCTCATGCTTTCTGAATAAATCAGCTTATAAAGTAATGTTCATGGTTTTGTTTCATAATCATCTTGGCTTTAAAAAAACTGC
>NW_005303680.1:0-734 GCF_000412655.1 Myotis brandtii
CCCCTCCTGCTGTGCAGGCCCCTGCCCTTCCTGTTTGGGAGCGTGCTATCTTTTTTGGCTCCCTCTCTCCCTCCTCTTCAGCCGCTGGCCTCTGCAGTCCATTCAGCCCTGAAGCTGCCAGGCAGGTTTCAAACATGTTTATGAAATGCCTTCACCTGAGGCTGCCTGATTGGTTTATCAGGCCGGCCCTGGAACGCTCCCTTACAATGAGCAGTGACATTCACAGCTTCCAGAGGTGCAAGGGAAACATTTTTCTTGCTGCCTCCTCTCTGTCTCTCTCAAATGAGGCAGTCATTACAGTCTTTCAAAGGTGGACTCTGTCAGCGGATGATGTGCCAAACTTCCCTCGGGAAGACACTGGAAATGTCAGGAACCGGATAGTGCTGCTCAACGTGCACAAAATCAGCTGCTTGGAGATTGTAAAACAAAAGGTGTGTTTCTCCCTGTTCTGCAGCCGGGCTGGCTTCCCGGGCATGCGACCTGCTCAGTCACAGAGTCCTGCGCCCAGAAGCGCCCTGCACTTGGCTTTATTAGTCTGCATTTAAAACTGGCATTGCACAATACGGAGAAGAACAGTAAAATTTGTGCTGATAATTCAAAACTTTAATTTTTCTTTATGTAGAAAAATGTTGAAGAGCAAATAAAAAAAACACCATGAGCAGTTGAGAACTGCAGAAGAAAAGAAAAATGTCTCCATTTTTGTACTTAATGACTTTTTTTTTTTTTTTTTTGCT
>NW_005303681.1:0-734 GCF_000412655.1 Myotis brandtii
GGCATTAGGAAGGTTGAGAACCACTGCTATAGATGATAGTTGAAGCCACAGAGTAGCTGGGAGCTCCAGGTGAGGTGTCAGCCACAGCTGCAGGGGAGTCCCAGATCTGCCGGGGTTCGCACCTGAGCAGTTATGGTACAGATGGGAGGAGTCAATGACAAAGGAAATTTTACTTCATTGTTCCTTGCCTGCCTCTTCCAAGGGAGTGTTAGCTTCAGGAGAGGAGGGTCTTTGTGTTCTGCAACAATGGCGTAGGCACACATGCCCTGTATCACCTGGTGCAGATATAAGCCGGGGGTGCTGGGGAAGTACAAGCAGAAGGTGAACTGAATGTCAGCACCCTCCAAGCTTCGTTATCCCGGAGAAGGGTGCCAAGGTCAGGCACACCTGAAACAGCCCTGGTGGGGGGAAAGCTTCCTCCCCCCCGAAGCTCTACGTAGTATTTATAGGAGTGAGGAGGGGTTCCCCATTAACAGTAGACACTTTCCGGAAGAGAAGTGTCCTCATTAGCAGGGCGGGGCCGCAGAGCCCGGTGGCTGTCTGCTTTGGTCCCTGTCCCTGTGAGCGAGCTCTCCTGGCTAAGCCACTGGGAGGGAAGCGGTGAGCCTGCAGGGCATTGGACCTGTCTCTCCTCACTCGGATGTCTCTCCAATCACGTCTGCTGGACCCCGTGTCCCATCCCTTTCTGCTGGATAATAACACCGTGCCGCAATCTAACCTAACAGGGACAACTG
>NW_005303682.1:0-734 GCF_000412655.1 Myotis brandtii
TCCCCAGCTCTGTCTCCCCAGCAGGGCCATTCAGGGCCCTGAACTCAGCTCTGGCTTTCTTGAGTTTGCACCAAAGGTCTTGAAAACAAAAAATTGCAGAAACCCTCTTAAAAGGAAGAACGAGAGAGGTAGCAACTCTACTTGGCTTGGGAACAACACAGTGTTCATGCTGGACACCAGCTCAGACTTCTAGCTGATCTGGAACAGAGTTGGACCATCATCAGTTGGACATCCCTGAGGGTATTAAGACAGCCCCTGTCACCTCCAGTAAAAAGAGAAATACGGAGGGAGGGGGGAGACAGAGGCAACTGTGCTCATTACAAGACGACATTTGGAATAAGGTAGAAATGCAAAACAAACATTGAACAACTTGCAAACTGCATTTTCCTGGGACTTCCTCTTGGCTTTTCTGGTTTGCTTGCTTTAATTGAGAGCCGTGTGCTGCAATGAGCTCACGTGACATGCCATGTTCAGTTATGCCAAATGACGGGAGCCCTATGATGCTGTTTCTCGTCAGTTGCAGAACATGTTTTATGTTCCAGGAACTGCAGTGCAATCACTGTCTAACTATCATATTGCAAGGAAATGGCTTTGGCACTCAGGTACAATGGCACTTCCCGAGTGACTGGGAGGTCGTCCCCGGGTCAAAGATGCGCAGGGATGGTGAGAAGCAGATGCTTCCCCGAGTACCACCTGGAGAGGGCAGAGATTAGACTGGGACAACCAGCTACGGG
>NW_005303683.1:0-734 GCF_000412655.1 Myotis brandtii
ACCAAATGGCCAGAGCCAGATGGTCGGGGCTGGGCCACCCCCACTGACGGTAACATTGCCACAGGTGTTGTAGCCAACACTGCTCGGGCACTAGGAGTGGTCCCAGCCGGGGACAACATAGAGTCCTGTTTCACATGCGCATCAGCAACCACCTGGTCCCCATCAGATTGAGCCTGGTCCCCATCAGATTGAGCCACTCTCTATAAAGTCCTAGGACAGGCAGGGACTCTCCCCACGGGACACGGAGCAGCAGAGAAACGGCATCCGAGTTGGGAGGCTGGACTGAACGCCAAGGGGGGCAAGTGGTTAAGCTTCCATCGAGCCCGGGGCCTAAGGGCATGGCCTCTGCCCACAGGGTCCAGGTTCGAAGCCTGGCCTGGCCACTGCGTCCCTGGGGCAGGTCCCTCCCCCTCCACACCTCGGAGTCTTCACCTCTAAGTGGGGCCGATGACAGACCCGATCCCGTAGGGTTTCTGTGAGGAGTCCGCTGGCCTATGGAAAGCCCTAGAACGCTCCCGGCATTCAAGACGCAGCTCGTAAGTCGTTCTTCCCACCACGTCGCCTCCAGAGGCACTTGGACTTCCCTGGGCCTCGGTTTCCCACGGTGGAAGGTAGACACGGCATTGCCTTCTGCAGAGGGGAGATCAGATAAGAAAACACACGTGATGTGGCGAGTCCAGGGCCCGGCACGTGGCAGGCGTCCGGTAATCGGCAGGAGTTATTTTATTTTTTTT
>NW_005303684.1:0-734 GCF_000412655.1 Myotis brandtii
CTCCGTTTTGCTAGCTTCCTCTAGGATACAGAGGACCACTGTGGACCACGGAGAACTCAGCTGGGAGGTGCTTTTCCCAAAGGAGCAGGTGACTGCTTGCCCCCTTTGAACACCTAATCCTCACCCGCAGTAGCTGCATGGATTGATGCTTATCAGCATGCAGGTGAGGCCAGAAGCTCTGCCTTAGAGAACTCAGAACTCGCTCGGGCCAAAGAAAGGAAAGGATGCAGGAAGACATGTCCTTACTGGAGAGGAAATGAGGACTCGTTTCTACCCTCCCCATCTACTGGTCTCCAAACTGGAACTTCAGGAATAGACTGCTCCTCTCTCACTGGCCCTTTGTCTCATTTATACTGAGGTGGCCAACTGCTCACCTGGCGTTGTTTTGATGGAGAATCTGCAGGTGAGCAGGACTGGAGGGGATTGAGCGGCGTCTTCCAAAGATACCACTCCTTTCTCTAGGAAGCCATTCGGGCTGGAGAAGGCTTGTTCCCCCCTCCTCCCATACACAACCTATTTACAACATCCACTATCAAAAAAAAAAAAAAAAGGTACTGCATTCATGGTGGAAACTGCAGAAAGGTAGAAAAGATTTTGAGATCTGACTGCAGTTCACAAGAGCCTCTGGTGCAGGACAGGGTTGCAGAGAAAACGAGGCTGAGAACACACTGCTGCTCTTCAAACAGCTGACCAGGGCTAGAACTAGTTCTTTAAAACGAAACCCCGCTCTCACA
>NW_005303685.1:0-734 GCF_000412655.1 Myotis brandtii
TGCCTTAAAGGGATTATGTTGAAGATTATAGAAGTGGAACCCTCGTGGCACACGGATGGATAGTTGCTTCAGGGATGCAGCCCCGTTGCCCGCTGGCTGAGACGCTAGGGAATGCTTGCGGATTCCTGTCACAGCCTACGTTGCCATGAAAGTGTGGAGCACCACAGAAAAATTCTCTTAAGGAAAAGGCTGGCCGGGGGTTGGCATGGCAACTGTAAACAAGACCCTACCTTTCCCATTTTAGAAAGTTCAAACAAGTCTAGGGGCTGGAAGCAGAATGCTGGAATGGTCTGAATGCCTAAAAGATGAGAAGATAGCAAAAGTGCTGTTTAATTAATTAAAGAAGATAAAATCAGAAAACAATTGTAGGGTGGTGGTAGGAAAGAGCGGGCCAGGCCTTCATTCTTTAGTCCAGCGGAAGAAGAATATCAGATGGCTGAGATGGGGACGGAGGCAGCCTCGCGCGGCCAAGGCCATTGTGCTGGTCCGGGCAGCTCGCCAGCCCCAAGGTGGACCAAGGTGACTAACCGCACAGGCTGAACAAGAGCACTGCCCACAAGTCATTTAAAGTAGCTCAAATTTTGTTTCATTTTAAAATTTATTTTCAATGACAGTTTACATGCAATATTATTTTGCGTTAGTTTCGAGTGTACAGCATAGCAGTTAGACACCATACAGCATTATTATTACATTAATTTACATCCCCATGACTATTGTGTAACTGCCAATCTGTA
>NW_005303686.1:0-734 GCF_000412655.1 Myotis brandtii
CATTATAGATAGTAAAAGGCATGTCTGAAGCTACACAGATGGATATTTTGATAAAGGCTGGGCTTCAACTCCAGCCGAGACTATCTAATTCCAAAGTGTGTGCTCTTATCTATTATGTCTCCTTTAGGTGGACACCGCTTCATGGCACACACTGTGATACTATAACAATACAGAAAACACAGTCTGCATTTCTTCGATTGTTAGTTTCAAGAACAGTTTGTTTGGTCTGGCCTGAGGCCTTTTTCTCAGCCATAAGCGGCAGAAAAGTGAATCTGTTGCTTAGAAAACTGCATCTGTGTGCTTCCTCCAGGCAGTCGCAAGACATTCATGTCCTTATGATTTACACTGCACACAAATCTTGACACCCCGTTTGTTTCCTGTTGGCAAAATGACTTCACTATATACATCATTCTTATCTTAAATGTTTGCACAAGTCAGTCAGTCAACAGGCATTTATTGAGTGCCTAAAAAAAGCATTTCACATAAATCAATGTGCTATAAGTCAATAAGATAATCACTCAAATGTCACCAATAAAAATGGCATTTCTCAAATGAAAGTCTTTCAGAAATGTGCAGACTGTGAAAACACACACACACACACACACAAATCAATGTGAAATAAAGAAAAAAATCAATGTGAACACAAGGCCAGATTATCCTTACTGTTGAAGATGTAGCAGATGCCTAAATGCCTCTATGTCTCTTTGTCTTTCCATCTGTCTGTCTGTCTGTCT
>NW_005303687.1:0-734 GCF_000412655.1 Myotis brandtii
TGAATATGATGTGTCGATGTGTCTGCATCATTCATAACAAATGTACCACTCTGTTGTTAATGTTAATGGAGAAGCCTGTGGGTGTGTAGGGCAGGGGGAGATAGGGTATATAGGAAATCTCTGTATGTTTTTTTCAATTTTGCTCTTAAATATAAGCTCTTAATAAAAATAGAGTGCACGAGGTTTTTTATTTTCTGATGCATAATTCATTATTGCAAAAGTTGAGAATATGTATATGCTGGAATATAAAAGATTGAATTATCTCTGTACCTACACACAGTAGAGTACCATACAGCTCATTAAAAAGAAGAATTATAGTCATGAATATGTATGCTTCTGGATTGCTGAAATTCCTATATTTTCTCTGGAGAGGGTAATAACTTCCAGTTTTACTTTCTAATGCATCATTAATATTGCAAGAATTTTTTGATAAGACAATCATTTTTTAATAATTTATGAAAATGAAATGTTCTTCGTTTTCTAATAAGTGAGAGGTATTTACCGGCATCATAAAATCAACGATTTAAGCCAATTTAGTCCTGCACAAATAAAAGATATTAAATAACTTTGTATCTCCAGTATTTGCACATCTGCTGTGAGAAGTCATGGATGCAGTTCTTGTAATGAGTGCACAACATGTCATGAGTGAGCCTTTGGCACTGACTGTGGATAGAAAGACACATTGCCAAAACTGCATAATGCTGATTTCTACAGTAGATCTAACTTTGTCTCAA
>NW_005303688.1:0-734 GCF_000412655.1 Myotis brandtii
CACTCACTCACTCACTCACTCCAGTTCTCCAGTTCTGTTGGAGGAACTACATAGGATGAAGAACCTCTTGTCTCTTTCTTAAGCTACTATTTGCTAAAAGGGATGATTGCGTGTTTTTGTGGCTCACTCCACCTTTTGGACATATCCTTGTGAGACAGAGAAAATCTGCTTGGTTTTAGCAGTATCAGTGTTTGCCTGGGTTCCTTCCTCATCTCTTTTCCTGCTCTGTCACATTTTCATTTTTAAATGTACAGAGTGATGACAGATGATAGCACCTGGAACAATTTTATGAATCCGTTTTCATAATTCTTCTGGGACTCTCTGGCAACCTAAGAAATATGCTTTTGATTGGTAATTTTAAGGGCTAAAATTTTGGATTTTAAGCATCTTTTCCTAGAATGTGAGCAAATAAAATTAGGGAACACATTTGCTGTCATTCTAGTCTACTCGTGGTAGTTTCTGTTGATTGGAGCTTTAGGTTCAGTGTGTTTGCTGAACCACTGTTCATAGGTTTTGAGGGCAGGTGGAGGTGGTATACTTAATTGGGTCCCTCTGGTATTATAAAACACAAAGAACACAGAATTTATTTAAAAGGATCTTGAGTGTTTTTGTTTGCTCTTCTAGGAAATCTTATGGCTAAGTGCTTTGATTTGGGACTATAGAGTTTCTGGGTAAAGAATCCAATTCTTAGTTTTCTGGATAAATTCTTGGGAATTTGTAAGGCTCCTAAAATT
>NW_005303689.1:0-734 GCF_000412655.1 Myotis brandtii
ACCAGTGGGCTCAGACGCCTTCCTTCCTGCAGGTCATGTGCAAGCCAGTTGTCGCGAGAATGGACAAGGGCACGGAAGAGGCAGTTCCCAGCGGGGGCATCTCCTGACCCTTAGTTTGACCTCTTCTTATGGGTTTGAGATGACAAAGTATTTGCAAGTGGGAGAAATTACACGATGTTACCTGTGCCGATGGCAGCTACAGCTGAAGTGAGGCAAGCCTTCTGCAGGCTTCCGGTGCGCACTTTCTCACACACAGACGGCAGAGACTCTGTGTTGGGTAAGTCGCAGGACAGCTTCTCTGTGCTTTCGAGCTTAGTTGGAAGCATTCTGCAGTCTTTTCTGAACCACCACATATTTTTAAACATACCCCAGCAATCGAAGTATGGGATCTAATTAATAAATGATTCACTCAGGATCTTAGAATGAAAGCAGACTTAGAGTGTCAAAAAGAATCCAAAGCGATGTGCCCTGCAGGCAGACGTGTAACTCCCCGCTCTATTGGTGTAATATTGAGTAACATGGTGTCACACTCACTCCTCTGAGAGGCATCTGCTGTGGTGGCTCGAGGCTCTGGGGCCGGGCTGCCTGCGCTGAGTCCGGCGCTGCCACTGGTTGCTGTGTGCCTTTGAGCAGTTTGTCTGTTTCTCTGATAAGATGGGAGGATGATGCCCTAGTGCCGTGGTCGGCAAACTGTGGTTCGTGAGCCGCATGTGGCTCTTTGGCCCCTTGAGTGT
>NW_005303690.1:0-734 GCF_000412655.1 Myotis brandtii
CAGTTTGTAATTAAACCTAAGCACTCAACCAGTGTGCTCAGTGCTTGTTCTGATATTGAGACTTTGATTAAAATAATTTTAACTTCTCTGGCCCTAAGTCTTTCATGGATAAGAAAAATTGTTCTTCTTTTTTAAAGTAGTGTTATTGAGGTATTATTGATATACAATAAAACTATATTGATTAGTTTTTAAAGATTTCCCTCTAAAAAACTTACGATTATAATATAAATACTGCATAATTCATCTGCAAGTTTAGTCCTTATTGGTATCCAGTTAAAATGAGGTTATTCTAATGCTGCCTCCTGTGAAGGTTAGGAAGTATTGAGACTTTCTCTGTGGCCACATCAATACTTCACTCTGTAATTGCCAGTTTCCCAGGGTGTTATTGGCAACTCTTTTTCTCAAACACAAAGGAATGCAATTTTTTCTTTTCACTCCTTTACAACTTAACCCAATAATTATTGCTTGCTTGATGTATGCCAGGCATTTTTTTTTTCAAGTTTAAATGCTTGTTATGTGGGAGACACTCTGAAGACCATGCATTCATTGTATCTGATTTGGTCTTTTAGTAAGATGTAGGGTGGCACAGGTGGGAAAATTGAACCTTTCTATCCTATATAATAAAAGCTCAGCAACTGAATATGGAACGACTGAAATGACCAGAATGACCACTGCCCCTCACCCCGGCCGGCCCCCCCCCCCATTGGCCCTAATCGGGGCGGGCCAGCTGGACC
>NW_005303691.1:0-734 GCF_000412655.1 Myotis brandtii
CACAGGCCAGACCGAGGGACCCCACTGGTGCATGAATGCATGCACTGGGCTTCTAGTTACACATAATTGGTGCTATCTAAGGCATTAGAGTTTAAATCTTGCCTGGCAACACTGTTAAGAAAGACTCTCATAGACTACAATGAAAGTAGCTAAGTATTATTTAAAGTAATTCCATAACTATTAGTAAAGCTTCTATTTTATGTAAATTATGGTTTACTTCTCTATGAAGAATTATAATTCATGTTTCAACATTCTACCTCCATTCAACCAGAGTAAAGGGAGACCTAGAAGGGGGTGTCTTCAGTTTTATAGATGTTGAAACAATATTTAAATAGTGCTAACCTTACAGAGAAATACAAACACGAGTTTATAGGTAAACACTACATCATTTTATGATGCCTATTTCATCATTTACAATTTAGCAGCAAGAGGTATTCAGTTTTTGGATGTCTCCTTTTGAAATAGTATGTTATATTTGCAAGAAGAGAAATGAGAGCCTTTTTTTCCAACACTTTCTACTATATATCAGGCAACTGCCTTGGTTTATATAAAAATAGACACATGTATTGATTTGGACGAAGTGCAGAAAGATCTTCAGAGGTGTTGTCTTTAATAGCCATACTATCCATCTGTTGTAACTCCTTTGCTCTTTGTGCTGATTGGCAAAGTGTGGGAATAGTCCAGTGTTAAACAGAACCTTTAGCTGAGCTAAGAGTCTTCCACTGAACCAACCC
>NW_005303692.1:0-734 GCF_000412655.1 Myotis brandtii
ACACACACACACACACACACACCTTATTACATTCTTCATGAGCTAATGACTTGTTTCTCCCCTAAGTTACACACTCCATCTGTTCTTTTGTGCATGCCAGGAGGATTTTTGACAAAAATGTTGGTCCTTGCTATTCAATGGGTAACCCTCAGCTAAGCACCACATCACCAGAGAGCAGATTAGAAATCAGAATTTCAGATTGTACCTATGATCTAATAAATCAGAATCTTTATTTTAACCAGATTTGGCATGCATATTAAAGTTTGCAAAGTGCTGCTCTACGCTCCTCTATCAATTTACACTTAGGAGAAAGACAAAAGCCCAGAAGAGATTTGCTATTTCCCATGCCACAAAAACAAATAACTATCTTGTCCCTTTGCAGTGATAATTTGAAAAATTCTACATAGATTTTTTTCACTTAAGACATAAAAATATTCCAGAATTAGTCTGACTTAAAACATGAAAACAAACGGCCCTTTGCAGAATTGTGACAATGTACTTACTCTTGGGTAACTACCGAAAATAAGGCAAGGTAGAGAGATGCTCTCATCTTGGTTCCAACCTTCCTCTTCAATCTTATGATCGTCATTTAATTACATGCTGTGATAGAAAGAATAGTGACGCTTCTCCATGACCACGTCCTAATCCCCCAAACCTGTGAATATGTAGCCTTATATATAAAAAAAGAACTTTACAGATTAAGTTAATTAAGGATTTTGAGACGGAGAGAGTAC
>NW_005303693.1:0-734 GCF_000412655.1 Myotis brandtii
CCGCCCTGCTTTCCAGGCAGCGTGCTCCAGCACGGAACAAGATCCCCAGGGCACAGAGGCGCAGGGAGGTGGCGCTGCAGCAGATGGCAGCCCTGGCACAGCGTCTCCGGGAGCAGGTGAGTAGACATCAATCCCTGAAGCCCCCAGCCTCAACCTCAACAGGTGGGTCCTACCTCAGGACACACCCCTCTCATGGCCTCATCCCCTTCAGAAGACAGAGAGCCTGGGGGGACAGTCCCCCATCCCAGCTCTATGCTAGATCTTTGTGTCATCAGTTCCTCCCCATTTATGTCCTTCGAGCCCTTGAGGTCGGGGGCAGTGTGTTTTCTCTGTTCTCCTAGTGGCTCAGTAACGTGGTGGTGAGCACTTGGGCTATTTGTTGAAATAAAATAAACTGATGGAGAAACTGGAGGCAGGGGGCCAGGCCTCTTTCAGCTCCAGACCACCCCCAAACCCCACTGAGACAGGAACCCTGGTCTACATATTCTCCCTCCTGTCCGCCACCCCACTGGGTTTTGCATATGTTTGCTGAGCACCTGACAGATGCAAAACACAGGGGCGTCACTGGAGATAGGCTCCTCCCGGGAAGTTATGTAACTTAAAAGAGGGTTTTGACAGCCCTGATGGGGTTATTTCAAGGCATTGTGACAGCCATTAGGACTGGGTTGGGATTTGCAGGTGAAGTAACTGAGCCCTGGGTTTGTCAGCAAAGCCCAGCTAGAGTGGTGGACAGA
>NW_005303694.1:0-734 GCF_000412655.1 Myotis brandtii
CTCTGTGGTTTCGCATACTGTCCAGCAGCCTATCCTGCTCATGTTTAAAATGCCGGAGGAATGCCTGTAACTGCAGAATGCAGAGCAAAGACAATATTGTGTGTAAGTGAGAGGCGAGATTGTTTCTGTAAGAGGAAATGAAGGTATTGCTCAACTCGTCCAATGTTAACAGATTTCTTAAATGTTAACATTCTTGGCCCGTTGCACACATGCTTTGTTCCAGATGATTCGACCTTAGCCTAGCAGTCCTGATAATTATTCAAGATGCTCTTTCTTCTAGAATTACTAACTTCTGTTCACAGTCATGTCCTGTTAGGGAATTAAGATATGCGTTAGGTGTTCAGTTTTTAACAAAGAGCTCAGTGAGGTCTTACCAGGCAGTTGGAAAACGATTCCTGCTAAATGGAATTCTTAAACGACTGCTTTGTCACCCCCCACCTGCACCAGTGCACAGCTGGCATTCTCACGTAGAGGCAGAGCGACAGAATGCGTTAACCATCCCAAATGTACATCTTCAGCAACTGCACGTTTCCTATGTGGCTCCCTTCCACCTTGTCGGTGGCAGGCAGGGGCGTGGAAGGGTCATGGAGATCTGTGTGTCCTGTGAACATTGCTGTTTTCACAGCGAGAGGAGAGGGTTCGTGTATTCTAATAATATTCAGAGGCCAGTAGAAGCTCCAGCCTTAACAGCCATTTAAATCTCACTGTGAGCCCCGACGCAGTGGATAGAGCGT
>NW_005303695.1:0-734 GCF_000412655.1 Myotis brandtii
TTTTTTTGTCACAGTGAAGCCCTTCTTCAACGTCTATGCAACATTTGCACTGTAATGACTAGTTTTCACAGTCGTGTCTGCAACACTATTAACCTGCTAGACCTGAAGAAAAGGACAGTGTGGGCCACAACACGATCCCTACGATCCCTACGTCTCACCTATAACAAGTTCTCAACTAGGGTTTGCCAAGTGAACTAGTAACACTGCTAGTATGTACTGAATGCCTAGTGTTTTCTGGCGCTGTGCTGGCTGCTGCTGGTACTGGTTAAGATTGTGAGCTCAGGAGTCAGACAACCTGAGCTTATAACCTGACACTGTCATTACCACCTCTAGAACTTTGGGAGAGTAATTTACAAGCATCATTCCTTGGAGTTCCCATTCATAAAAGCCAGATAATGATTCCTGACTCCTAGTCTGTGGGACAATGTATCAGTCTGGGTTTAAATTAAGCTGCTACAACAAAGAAATCAAATAATGCAATGGTTTAAACAACAGAAAAGTTTATTTCTCTCTTGTGTAGCATTCTAGATTAGCAGTGCCTTCTGAGACCAATGTTCTTTTCACCGTTTGCCCTGACATTTCCTAGAGCATTTTTGTCACCTTAGAGTTGAAGCTGGATCCAAACCATCTAAGGTTCCAGCCAAGAGAAGGGGAAGGAGCAGGGAGAGTAACAAATGAATTTCTCAAAGCACAGATCCAGGAGTGACCTATCACTCACATCCTGTTCATGAGAA
>NW_005303696.1:0-734 GCF_000412655.1 Myotis brandtii
TCTAATAATATGCTATAACTTTTAAAACATTCTGGTAAAGATATTCTTTAGGGTAGGTTTTCTCAATTTAAAGATTTGCTGGCAAACCAAGTGATAAGCTTTAAAAAAATACGAACAGAGCTGCCTTCATCGGCATGCAACATGCTTGCAAAGGGCCTGTGCATGTGCCACTTGGTTGTCTTGAACTTCTTAGTAACTTTTGAACAAGGGAATCTACATTTTCATTTTGCACTGGACCCTGAAACTTATGTAACCAACCTGAAAACATAGTCTTCTTAAATTTGCATGAAGATTAAAATAATAAATGTGCATTAATTCTAGGCCATCAAAGGCTAGTTTATCACTTTTAAATTACATTTAGGAATTATTCTTATAAAACAAAATGTACTCCATCAAATATAGTTTTGTAGTAACTATTATGTAATCTACATCAATGCACATTTGGGAAAGTAAACAATTCCTTTTGCCCTACTTTATAAAGTCTTGTACAGATACTCCATGTTTTATGTATCAATTAACCATAAAATGTTTTCAAAGGCATTAATAAAATAATTATGGAGGAACATTTTGGAAAAACAAAAATCAAATCTCTAACAATATATCAACTTCACTTCTTAAAAGTTTATATATGTGAAACAAAAAATAAAAGAATAGCAGGAAAATACAATATCATTGTGGTCATAGCTTCTTGTCAACCCATTAAAATGACAATCAGACACAGGTAGCAGCAGATG
>NW_005303697.1:0-734 GCF_000412655.1 Myotis brandtii
GGTTGGTGACTGCTGCTCTAGTTCACATCTAATCAGTCTTCCTGTCACAATGTTTTCTTTACTCAAGTGAAGATTAAAACTTAACCTGAGAGGTTTGGCTTCTGGGCATGATGGAGGAGCTTGTGTAAGGCCAGTCCTCCACGGAAATCTATAGAAGCCGCATACCATTACCAGGATCTAGGGAGTATGAGAAAAGCACAGAAGGGGGTCCTACATTGATCCCGGTGTTTACTCAAGGACACGTTCTTATGCATGTCCCTAGGCACAGAGGTGGGAGAGAAAGTGGCGGCCTACAGTTTCACTGCACTGGGAGGTCTGAGGATCCTGGAGAAGAAGTAACTGCAGAGGAGGGACCTTAGCAGTCAGCATGTCATTTCCCCTGAGGGACACTCGCTGTTCCTACATTTGTCACGTGCAGGCGGAGAGGCTTAGAAACCAAGCAGCAGCATCTGGGAGTCTAAAAAGGTAAGCGGAGATTTCTGGTCTCGTGGTTCTGGGAAGACAAATTGTCCAGTGCTTGTCTAGACGACAGGCCCTGATAAACACCTAAGGCGCTCGCTCACTCACCCACGATCCTGGAGAAACGCAGGAACAATAAAGGGATGTATAACTGAGAAACTACTAGAGGGGAAACTGAATAGTAAAAAATATGTGGTTGATAGAAAAGACCAGAAAGGAGGAAAAAAGGTAACAACGAGTAGGTGGGACAAGAAACAGGGAGATGGTAGTTCAGA
>NW_005303698.1:0-734 GCF_000412655.1 Myotis brandtii
CCCCAGGGCCCCAGCGCCCCAGCACCCCACGAGTCCGCTCCCAGTCCTCAGTCTTCCAGCTCAGAGCTGCCCAGGCTGAGGGGGCCCCGTGGAGGGCAGCGGCCTGGGCTCTGGGATCCGGTCCTGGTCCTAGTCTTGGCAAGCAAAGCGTTTGCTGCCTTGTTAGCCATCTGTGCTGGCCCCTGGAGGGCGGGACCTTGTCCATCTAGTTCGTGGCCACACCCTATGCCTGCAGGGCGCTCACTCAGTGGGTGAGTAAAGAAACTGGAGTGAAGTAAGAAAGGGCTAAGGCGAGAGTTAGGGGAGCCCGCAGGTGTGGCTCAAAGCAGACTGGGCAGCAGGGGGGCAGGCCTGGGAGAGCTGCCCCAGGCCCAGGCCCAGGGTGGGGGGAGGGCTGGGTAGGAGCCAGCTCTGGTGAGGAGGCTTCCAGGCTTCTGGGCTCTTTATGGAACAGGGAGTCCAGGACCTGGGGCGGACGTTCCTCGTCATGCAGACAATGAGTATGGTTTGTGCCTAGGGAGCGAGCCTCTCTGGAAAGCCTGGCCCAGCAGGCGGTGAGGGGAGTCGCTGCTGGACCCCTCTGTTGGGTAGTGAATGAGGAGAGGAGCCTTGGGACCTACACAGGGGGTGGGTACAGATGCAGGGCCAGAGCACCCACGGGGGGTGAGAAGGGGGAAGAATGGCGGCTGTGGGTGCAGATGCAGTTCTAGAAGGAAAAGCAGCCAGAGCCCAAG
>NW_005303699.1:0-734 GCF_000412655.1 Myotis brandtii
GTGGTCTTTCCTGGGTGGGTTTGCTGCAGCCCTTAGCCTAGGGATACTCAGAGAAGCTGGTGAAGGGCTATGAGAGGGCTAATTATTTGATGTTCTGTTCCTTAGATTATGAGAAGAGTTGTAAGAACTAAGCCACTTTAATTTTCTTGTTAACCACAGGAGTGAGTGGAGAGCCTGAGACAGGGATTCATATGCTTATGCTTTGTGGAAAAATCTGTTCTTCCAGAACATTCTGTAAGGGGCAGAGAGACAAAGTCTGGGGAAAAGACAGGGCAAAATAAGGTATCTGGCAAAGCTGAGCTTCAGTGTCATTCACAGGTAGCTGCTGGGATATAAATAGCACGACCGATTTTTCTCCCTTGGAACAAGATGGCTGGCTTCAATCTTCATATCATTCAGGTGTCTGCCACCAAAGGGAGAATGACTCCCACATTTGTCAGGGCCAGCAGCTTCCTTCCGCCCAATTCAGCGCTCTGGGGAAGATGCAGCATTTACTCATTAGCCCCAGGATTGACAGCAGCAAAAAGTATCTTTGGGCCATGCCCTAACCATTTGTTCTAGCAAGAGAACATGCTTTCTAGCATAAAGTGTATAAAAAAACAACTAAACAGCATAATTAATGAGCAACTAGTATGTTTTCACTTTGCGATCAGAAATGGATCCTGAATGCACCTATCACCATATATTCCATATTGTATAAGAATTCTTAGGTAAACGAAGGAAAAATTAATTTT
>NW_005303700.1:0-734 GCF_000412655.1 Myotis brandtii
ATATTGAATGTCAACTATAATTGAAAAATAAAAATAAATAAATTAAATTAAATTAAAACAAAGTTCCTCCCTACGTTCTCCCTATCCTATCACCTTGTTTTATTTTCATCATGGCAATCAGCACTAGCTAATAATCATCAATTAATTGATTTTATTGTTCTCTGCTTACCTACTCAAGAATGCAAACTCTGTGAGAGTAGTGACCTTATTTGTCTTATTTAATGTTTTATCCTCAGTGCCTAGAGCAGTGTCAGGCAGCGAGTTGGCCTTAATCAATGTTAACCAAATGGATGGATGGATGAAGGAATGGATGGATGAAGTGGAGAGGATGCTGACAGTGTCTGTTTCCTGTTCAGCTCCTCAGATTGGATTTGAGTGAGTCCCTCTAACTTAAGAAGTGAAGATCAGAAACTGACAGAAAAGCTTAAATAGATTCTGAGCATGGGGTAAGGACTTTAGGGGAGAGGGATTCTGGATACAGACAGAGCTGTTTGGGGCTCAG
This sequence comes from Myotis brandtii, assembly GCF_000412655.1. Lineage (NCBI taxonomy): Eukaryota > Metazoa > Chordata > Mammalia > Chiroptera > Vespertilionidae > Myotis > Myotis brandtii. The sequence goes on from NW_005303700.1 coordinate 503, forward strand.
GTGAGAAGATGTGGTGCAGAATTGGGAGGAGATCACTCTTCTACCCTCCCAGTGTTCTTCTGGCACTCCGAGGACTGGTAGCTTTGGTGGCTTCCAAAAAATCTTGGCAAGGCTTGCTTCTTCTGCAGTTTTCGGAGAAGCCAATAATGTTGGCAAATGGGAGCCAGAGGAGGAGGAGGTAATGGAGCACCATGTGGTGCCTAGAACTGCCATCTGGGTTGTAGGCACATGT
>NW_005303701.1:0-734 GCF_000412655.1 Myotis brandtii
GGGGCTTGGCAGAGCGATTGGCCAGAGGAAGCCCTATTCTCGCAGGAATCCTCCTGCAATGGGCTTCTAGTCCTACCTAATATAAGGCTAATATGCAAATTGTCCCCTCGAGTTTGACCGCTCACTATGATGTGCGCTGGCCACCAGAGGGCAGCACAGAATGAAGGAAGTACCAGGCCGGCAGCAGGAGGAAGGAAGGCCCCGATTGGCCCTGGTCACCAGCCAGGCCTGGGGACCCTATGTATGCTCAAATTTCATGCCCCAGGCCCCTAGTCTATAATGACAACAGATACATCAGTAGCTGCCTGTGGCTGGGGGTGGCAGAGTAACAGTGCAGACAGGACCATAAACGCCCTTCATATGGAGTGAGGCTGTATGTTGTGTGTAAATTATACCTCAAAGTTTTTATTTGAATTTGGAATTCAGAAAACCATGGACTTTTGGGAAATAAAAGCTGCAGCTCCAAGTGAACACTAATACCAATAGAAACTATAGACAGCTTGATATGATGTAGCCAATCTGCTAAGCCCTTTAATGCATTAGATTATTTCTATAACTTTGAGGAAAATAGTAATATACCTTCTATAGTTAGGGCAAATTGACAGTAAATGGTGGAGCTTCATTTGAGAAATAACTAGCAAGTGTGTGGCAGATCTCAATAAAATAATGTTTGACAGAGTAGAAGGTTTTATAAAATTAGCTATTGTAATATAGAAATTACTTTTCAAAAGATT
>NW_005303702.1:0-734 GCF_000412655.1 Myotis brandtii
GTCGAGGCATTAGGAAAGTTGAGAACCACTGCTCTAAACAATCCAAGGTCACCTATGACCTTCACGCTGTTAAACCTGGTGGCCAGTTTTCCGGTCCATCTTAGCCTCCCAGCAGCACTTGCTGTTTATCACTCTCTTCCTTGACATACCTTACTTCCGGGACCTCGCTCTCTACAGGTTTGCTGCTCTGTTTCAATAGCCTTTATTGGAGCCTCTTCCTCCTCCTGACAGACCTCCAAATGTTGGAGGGCCCAGCGCTAGGCTCAAGCCTCAGGCCTCTTCTCCACCCACACTCACCTGCCCGGGGGTATGGTGGCTTTAAATGCCATCTCTATGCGGACCATTCCCAGATTCATATGACCAGCTCTCGCTTCTCCCTTGAATTTCAAACTCTTGGATGATTAATAGACATCTCCAACTTAACCTGCCCCCAACTGAACTCCTGATTTCCCTCACCTCGCGCCCTGTAAGCTTGTTTCTGCCCCGTCTTCTCTGTCTCAATAAAGAGTAGTGTTCTCCTTCCAGTCACTTGAGCTTACATCCGGAGTTATTCTTGACTTCTTTTTCTCCTAGCCAACATCTGGTCCACCAGACAGTCCTGCTGGCTCTACATTAAACTAGACCCCGACCCATCACTCTGTCCCACCTTGCACTGCTCCCTCTCTGCTCCCTGCCACCATCATCTCTTCTTGGATTATTGCAACGGCTTCCTTATTGGTCACCCACTTCTGCTT
>NW_005303703.1:0-734 GCF_000412655.1 Myotis brandtii
AAAAAATCAATAAAAATTGTTTTTAAATTAGCATTGCTCCATTTTGAAAACCTATAAAAAGGAAATCGGATGAGAAAGAAGGGGCCGTGGTGGGGGGAGGACTGGGGTGGAGGCAGGCTCCTCCTCGGGCATCTCCGCGCCATCACAGGCGCCCAGGGGTGACCTGCCAGAAGGTGGCGACCTGGCCATGCGCGGAGGGGGGATTTGGGAGGCAGCAAATGAGAGACTCAGCTTCCTGAGGGCAGGGCCAGCCACAGCCGGCCCCATTATCACCTCGCGCCCCTCTCCCTCTCACCTCCTTCACCCCCTCCCTCAAGGCTGCGCTCACCACGCCAGCCCCTCCCTTGCTCCCCTCCAGGGTGAGGGCTCTGCGGACCGAGGCTTCCCCCACCCGAGCCCACTCCTGGCACTCTTAGAAAGCAGCCCTGCGGGGGGGAGGGGGGGGGCGGCAAACTTCGGGATCAGCGCCCTCCCAGGTGTGTGTGTGGTTCCAGACGCCAGGCAGACACTCCTGGGGTTTTGATCTCACTTGGACCAGTGCCGTCAGCAGCCACCTCACCTGACCTTGTTTTTCCAGAAACACCATCTCCCACTGACTCATTCATTCTTCCTCCATTGGGCCATTTATCTGCTCATCGTTCGGCCCATACCCAGCAGGCATTACTCCATGAGCATGTGGTAGGAGTCGATGCAAACGCGCACCGCGCTGTGATACCCTCTCACGCCCACAAGAG
>NW_005303704.1:0-734 GCF_000412655.1 Myotis brandtii
CTCGGGACGTCCACGCAGACGACGTGCTTGGGGACAACCACCTGAAGCCAGGCTCCCGGGCGACACGAGGGGGAAGGCTGAGGGGTGGGGAGGCCTCAGCCTGAGGCACGAGCGCCTCTCCTCCCCTCTGTCCAAGGACACAGCGGCACGCAGCGGGGCGAGCACCCCCCCCGCCCCCGTTCTTCCCGAGAAGTGTCCCTGAGCACCTGTCACTCTCCCCACGGGGCTCCCTGGGCAGCAGCCAGGCCGAGCCTCAGAGACCCTGCAAGGACACAAAATGACGCGCGGTCAGGCAGGCTCTGCAGGTCTGCAGACAGGAGGCCGAGGGCACCCCCAGCAGCAGGAGGCCCGGCCCCGAGCTGCAGCCACCACGTGGCCAGTGGAGCCGACGCTCAGCAACATGGCAACACGAGGCGTTCTGAAGGCGCAGGAGGGGACAGGGCGGCTCTCGAACCCGGCCATGTCCTCCACCAGCACCGCGCTCGGGTCCACCGGGGTCACAGGAGACACAGCAAACACAAGCCTTCCTCTGCCCCCAAAGGCCTGGCCAAGCTGAGGCCCCCGGCCGGGCTCCCCCACCCCCTCCAGGCCTCCCGGGCTCACCCCGGCCACATGTGGAAGAGGTGCCCCGTGGGGTGGCTGAGGCGACTCTGCAGAGAAAGCTCACCAAGGCCAGGCCTTCAGCTGGAACGGCCTGCACGGCCAGGGCCCCAAGCCCCGGGTGTGACAGCCAG
>NW_005303705.1:0-734 GCF_000412655.1 Myotis brandtii
ATGGGGCACCAGAATCTAAATAAAATGTTTGTCGAATGTAAGGAAATATGGTATTACCTGAATGCTTAGATGGGGGACTCTCAATGAGACTTACTATGTCGGGTCCAGGTTGATGACAAGGAAGAGCTTACTTCTTCCACTTCTGTGTGGCATCATCTAGCCACTCAGCAACCACTCGGGGAAGTGGGTTCCTCCAATTTGAATATTGTAGTGTTTGCTTCAAGTCCAGAGGAGAGAAAGCTGTTCTGGAAAAACATAAAGTAAGAGAAAGAAGGGAATGTGCAAGAGACTCTGAAAAGCACACACGATTTATAGCAAATGCAACCCAATACTTGTCCCAACTACTAAAGTTAGAAAACTGGATAGAAATAGTAGGTTAAAAAATTACAGTGTGAAAAAAACAAGAAGGAAGTTAGGGTTTAAAGGAATAAAGAGAAACAGAGAAGAGACAGTGAGAGGTTTCTGCAGTGACCCCTTGAACTGGCAGACAGATTGAGAGCAGTAGGTTTTTAAGAAACAGGAATCGGTCCTCTTCTTTAGCAGCTTGAAAAGGGACAAAAACCTTAAAGAGGAAGGGCTAAATTTTACACCCAAAAGACATAAACCCAGGCACCAAGACTCTCAGCCGCAAGAATATTTTGACAAAATTTACCATAGACATGAGTCATTGCTTAAATTTATCATCTTAATAAATCCTTCTTTGTGATCATTCATAAAATTGCAACACCCTATCT
>NW_005303706.1:0-734 GCF_000412655.1 Myotis brandtii
AATTACAGTTCCCACAGCAGTTGGTGACTCATTCTCTTCTTCCGACTGTCTTTGAATCTTCCCTCACCTTCATCTATCACATTGGCAGGTCTTTGTGGCTTCCCTGATGGCATGACTCAGATCCCCATTCTTAGGTAATCTGAGTCCTTGGCCATCTTACTACCTTCTCCAGTCATGTTGCTGTACATGTCCATTCACCATTACAAACAGGCAAGGAAAAATCAACCCAAGTAGATAACTTTTGTCCCATATCTCTGATAATCTCCATTGTGCAAAACCAGTGCAATGAACCTTCTTCTATTGATCAGGACAAATTACCCCTTCTAAGATGATGAGTCTTTTGTCACCTGCTCTTCTCTGAACATTAGAAGTCCAAACTGTCCTGCAACAGAGATATCTTTCAGTTCAATGACATCTTTGCAATATTCTCTGGAAAGAGTGTGTCCTCTTTGTGGATTTAAACTTCTAACCTACAGAGATTTTGGTCATGAAACAAAAAGTCCCCAATGGATCACTAAGAGATGACAAGTGGGGCCACTCTTATTTCCACTGATTGGTACTTGATCCCATATATTCTTCCTATTGGGGACGAAGTTCCATATAGAGGTCTCTGATTAAATGTATATATACTACATCCTGAAAATGATACACATTGTCTCAGAGCATTGCTTCTAAATTGGTGCTTCAGCTGTGCCTTCACTAGACTATTCCAGCATTCAGAGAGGTTGACTTCC
>NW_005303707.1:0-734 GCF_000412655.1 Myotis brandtii
TGTGTGTGTGTGTGTGTGTGTGTGTGTGTGATATATGCTTATCTGCCATCTGTATGTTCTGCCATCTGATATGCTTATCTGCCAAATTGTGTGTTTAGGTCTTTGGCCCATTTTTTAATCAGATTGTTCATTTCATCCTAGAAATGGAATTGCAGGGTCATAGGGTAAGTGTATTTTATTTAAAAAAAAAAAACTGCCAAAGAGTTTTCCAAGGTGGTTTTACCAATTTACACTTCAGTTAGAAATGTAAGAGAGTTCCAGTTGCTCCACATCCCCTCAATACTTGATATTGTCCATGTTTTTAAGTTTAGCCATTCTGGCAAGTAGTATCTCATTTAATTTGCTTTCCCCTTGTGTCTAATGATGTTGAACATCTTTTCACATGATTATTCGCCATTTCTCTATTTCTTTTGTTGAGTATCTGTTCCAGTCTTTTGCCTTCTTTATTTTAAATTGGGTTGTCTTTTTTATTGTTAAGGTGTAGGAGTTCTTTATCTATTCTGGGTACAAATCCTTTGTCAGGTATGTAGCAAATACTTTCCCCTATCTGTGCTTATCTTTTCATTTATGAATGATGCCTTTTGATGAGCAGAAGTTTGTATTTTGATGAAGTCTAATTTATCAATTTTTAAGAACAGTTTTAGGTTCTCAGCAAATGGTGTGGCAAGTACAGAGAGTTGCCAAATATTCCCTGCCCACTCACATGTATAGCCTACCCACTAACAGCATGGCCT
>NW_005303708.1:0-734 GCF_000412655.1 Myotis brandtii
TGACATCTCATAAGTTCTTAATAGAAAGCCTGCATTTAGAATTATAGAATTTTAGCCCTAACAATGATCATTGAGACCTAATAAGGAAACTGAGAGTTGAGTAATTTGCCCATGTATGTAGACTTCTAGTTCATAAAAAGTTTACATGCATTAATACAATCCAGATATAGACTCCTTTCTCACATAAAGTCGATCTTAAGTGTATTTTTATCTTTGGCTTATAAAACAATTGTATAATGATATTTTCTTTGAACTTTATTAGTAAAAATACCCTCTTGGTATTCAATCCGTAGTGGTCAGATTTCCATTCACACAATCAGTTTCTCTGATGTTCTCTATCATTAATTAGCAACTACTCATAGTAGCAAGAAGATACATTATTGAACAACATATTGTATACATTTGAAATTTAATTCCTTCAAAATATAAATTCCATGTTTTGGGCATGAACACTTTAACCTTCTCAATTCAGCTTTACTAATTTGCTCACCACAGTAAAAGAAATATATCAGTACACCAAAAATAGTTGTTTCTGAATAATGGAATTATGAGTAATTTTTATTCAGAATTTAAAAATCTTTACATTTTCTGTAATGACTCTTTTCATTCTAGCTTTATCCTAAAGCCAAAGCTTTGGGGGCTGAATAGGGTGATCAAACCCTCCTTGAGTGGAGAGGAAAAAAAACCCATTGGAGTTCAAGTGGGGTGAGAAAGGTACCACACAAAGAAAGGAA
>NW_005303709.1:0-734 GCF_000412655.1 Myotis brandtii
ATGTGTATAAATATATACTTATATGTATGTTGTGATATGTTTACATACATATAGATATACTGTAGTGTATACATATACATACACAAATATACTTCATGTCAGCCCTCCACTGGCCATACAGAAGGGGCCCTGCCCTAACCCCATAGTGAGGGCTGGCCTCTTTATCAGAAGCAGATAGGAGGGCTGTCTCTGATGCTCAAAGACAGACTCTGACTATGCACCCCAAATATCCACATCCTCACCATGTTGGAATGAAGCCTCTAAAGTGAGATACTTAATGCCATTGGTAATGACTCAGGTGCCGGGCTATTACTCGTTTCCTGAATCTCTGCAAAGCAAACCCATGCTTTCCCATTTCTAGTTATTTGAGAAGTAGGCTTTCTGAGTTCTTTGGAGCACAGGAAAATTAATATAAAAAATTTACCTTTCCTCCAAGCCCTAGGCCCCTTCACAGACACACAGAGCCAGGGAGCACTAAACTCACAGAATCTCACAGCTGCCCAAAACCCTGAGCCTCTTCTAACCCAACCTCTTTGGCCACGGAAAGGAAGGCCAGAGTAGTTACATGCTTTGTTCAAAGTTCTAGTGCAGGCTGCCATCCAAAAGCATCACAGCAGAGCCATAAAACCAACATCATCCCTAAGTCTTCTGAGGTTGTATTCCTGGGAAATTCTATTCTGCCTAAAATGTGTTGGACAGCTAGGGTTCTGGGCCACTCCCCAGCCTTAGGGCAC
>NW_005303710.1:0-734 GCF_000412655.1 Myotis brandtii
GGCCTGAAAGGATCATGTGTCACTTCTACCCATGACATTGGCCAGAACTTCATCACATGACCACACCTAACCGCAAGAGATGCTGGAGAATGTAGTTTATACGCCTAGGAGGAAAATGAAATGGTGTTTGGTAACTCCATACAGTCTCCACCATAGACCTTTTTGCTCACTCTGCTGACTTCGCGGGCATTTGCAAGCCACCCCATTATGGAGTTATTGGCATCAGAAAGTGATGGTGCACGTTAAGGGTCTTTTGTCTGTGGAGGAAGCAGTCCTGGCCGAGCGGTGGGTCTCCTGCACAGCAGCTGCCTAGGCTGGGGGCGTCGGCCCACCCAGGGAACCGAGCAAAGGCGACCCTGGCTTCCAAGGCATGACCTCATCGGCACTGGCTTAACCAGCTGGGCTAACCAGCCAGCCAACCCGCGACTGGACACGACGGGGCTGCAAGCTCCCCTGTCTCTCACGGCCTTCCCAGGGAGCCCAGCTGAGCCCCCCTCCGCTTCTCCGAATCACCCTTTCGTGCTGCCCGCTCGCTGGGCCGGTCTGCCATTGGCTCTTGCTGGAAAAGCGTATCGAGGGCCAACTGGATCCCCATCGGGGCAGCTTTGTTTTCCCTGCTGAACACAAAATCTCCTGTTCACTCGGAGAGCCGACAAGGAGACCCCGTGGGGCTGCCCTGTGGGAGCAGCCCCGGTGAATACCGAGCCAGAATGCTCCAGCTTATTAAAGGCGGC
>NW_005303711.1:0-735 GCF_000412655.1 Myotis brandtii
TGCAAGAACTTTGTATGGTAAGTTTTTGCACTTTACAAACAAGAAATAGTCTCATTGTGTGAGATTGAGTTGCTGGTGAGCACTGGAATCATGAGCCTCCACCTCACACAACTTTTGGAGCCAGTGCAGCTCAGGGATCTCTAGGTACATAATTCTCAAATTGGGATGTTCATACCCCAGGACTATTGTCTAAGGAAGTGTGTGAAAATGCAGCATAAGATGAACACATCTCTCCAGAGTGTCTGTTTTACTCAGCACTGACCACTACACACTATTTTCTTCCACTAGACATTCACAAACATATCATGGGCTATAAAAGTAAAATAAATTATTAAAATAAAAGAGAAAACTTCAAAGATATTCCTCACGTCGGATGCTTCTTAGATTCTGTTGCTAAGCTCTATGATGTTTATTTACTTTCCTCTGAAGTTGGAGAACTTCTGGGAAACAGGCAAGCACTGCTTTAGGATACAAAGCCCCGAACTCTCCTTTCATCTCTCTCTCTAACACGGTTCTCTGGAGAAGACCCAGACTCTAGGTTATAATATTGCCATTCATTAGTCTACAACTTAGGAGTTCCTTATATATCTGAAAACATATATTCATAGCCCTATGATTGGACTAAAAGACATCTCCTTCAAATGCTTGACAAAAGAAATCTAAGATTTCCAAATCGAATACATCTATTCTAAATAGCTACAATACTGCCAGCTTTGCACTGACTTCTCATTGTTG
>NW_005303712.1:0-735 GCF_000412655.1 Myotis brandtii
TGCTTCGTGAATGATAGCAGTGAGCAGTATTTGGGATAAAGGCTGTGGAGAGACTGGTTGGTCACGGAGTGGTGTTGGGTAGGCTTTGGTGTTGGGGTAGAGGGTAGGCAGGGAGACTTCCACCCACCTTCCTACTCCAGGCGGGTCCCCAGTTCACTGCAGTGGCCAGTCTGAGTCAAAGGCTGCCTTTTCTAGAGGCTTCGGGTCTCACTATGGCTTTGTTTGGCTCAGAAAAATGCAGGGGCTTTCTGCACAGGAACCCATCAGAGGAGAGTTGGTTTCTGAGAAATTAATTGGAATTCCCTTAGCATTCTACTGGCATCAGCCTGAATGTTGTTGATCCCCAGTAGATTATCATTAATCGGGTGAGCGGGGAGAGAGAAACAGTCTCTGATAGCTAATTTATTCCCGTCTCCAGGGTGAAGGGGTGGGAGTGGGCTGAGGTGTCTGGATTTACTTTGAGGGATTTGGGCAGAAAGCCCAGCGGCCGATGGTATGGTGACCTTGATTTAAATAGAGAGATTAACAACTTCTGGTCTCAACAAGGGTTAGGAAGAGAGTTTTCTGAGGCCTGTAATTATTATTACATTTTTCTTCTTCTCAGCTTTGGGTTTTCACTCACCTCCTCTCATAAATCCTCTCCCATAACAAAATCTTCCAATTAGTGTCTGTTCTCGTCCAATTAGTGTGTTTTTGGGATGCTGGTTTTCCAGTAGCCAGGAGCCATTTTTTTTT
>NW_005303713.1:0-735 GCF_000412655.1 Myotis brandtii
CAGATCCTGACCCTCTTTCCAAGTGTTTATACCCCAGTAAAGGATATTATGCAAGGTATTAAGTGGCGAATACTTTTTATTTTCCCACAACTGAAAGCTCCCTTAAGCCAAAGACCACATCTTATTTAAAAATTTAAATACTCAGTGCCTGGCACACACCAGACACTCAGTAAATATAAGTGCAATAGAACCATGAAACGTTTTCTACTTGAAGGTAATTCCAATCTCTTCAATTCATTTTTTTAAAAGTGCCTGCTGTTGTTATAGCAGTATTCGAGTTTAATTGCACTAATTTCCTTTCCTTAGTTATCATTGCCAAGATAATCTGATTTCAAGAGGAGAGCAGAATGCTAAAAATTGAATGAAAACAATGATGAAAAAAATGACAAGGCGAAATTATATGTTCTGAGAAACAGAGTTGTCCTAGGGGCTAAGAAGCAGACCAAAATGATGGAGGGTGTGCGCTTCTGATAGGTTGCATATCCTTGGGCAATTCCTTCTGCCCCTCAGATCTCCAAGTCCCAGACTGTAATAATAATACTGCCCTTTGATCTAGAGTGGTTGGGTCAACCATCAATGGGAACAAAGAGGAAAGTTCTCTGCATATTTGAAGTTGTGCTATAAATTTAAATTTATCGAAGTTAAAAAAACAGTAGAGACAAATGTCTTTCTAAAAGCAGACAATTGTCCCATGTGTATTACACAGTTTTTGTAGATTTAGAGTTCCTTAAAAAA
>NW_005303714.1:0-735 GCF_000412655.1 Myotis brandtii
GGTCAATTTGCATAATAGCCTTTTATTATATAGGATATTGATCGATATACTCCACATCAACAAAAGTCCTGAGGGGTCCTCAGTAATTTTTAGGAGCATATGGCTCATGGAGCAGAGCTGGGGTCTGGACCTCTGGCTTGTAATGAGGAGAGGAGTATGGGTGAAGTCCAGGACCTGCAGTCAAATTGCCCAAGTGGAATCTGACTGTGTGACTCTGCACGGGTGGCTGCAGTTCCCTGAGCCCCAGTCTTCTGATCTATAACAAGAGAAGATAATGATAATACTTGGGTCATAAGGAGCTTACAAGGGGTAAAATGCTGGGATCACAGTTACCATCACCATCATCCTCACCACCATCATCATCACCATCATTGTCACCATCACCACTATCATTACCACCATTACCACCATTGTCATCACTGTCACCATCATCATCACCACCATTATTACAGTCATCATCACCATTATCATCCCTATCGCCATCACCACTATCATCATTTTAACCACACTTCAAAAAATTATTAGAGTTGCAGTAGGTTCTGAGCTTAGACAAGCCATGTCTTCCTTTCCCTAACTTCCCTAGAACTCATCCCACCCCCTGGGTCCTGCTCCTGCCAGTCTGCCACCTCACACACATGGCACGGATGGTTGCTCCTCAACTGCTCTATCCTGGTGCCATTTGCATATCACAGCAACTACCCAAGGGTGTGCAACACCTTACAGTTTTCAAAGCAG
>NW_005303715.1:0-735 GCF_000412655.1 Myotis brandtii
AAGAAAATCCAAGGAAAATAAGGGCAAACTCAGGCTGAAACATGTATCAGAGTGCCTGGAGTTTCTCACATGAGGGCTGTCCTCCACCTGCAGTTTTTATCACTGTAGGTAATTGGGCAAGAGGAGAAAGGAACATGGTGTTAGCATCAAGCCATGAATTACAAGCCAGGTCATGAGGGAGAATATATGATATCTGCTTCGGTTTCCTAATTGATTTTAATTGAGCTCTTGCTTTCTATTAATTGGAACAAGGTTTTGAAGAAACAAATGAAATCTTCTCTTTATCATCACAATCTTCCTCCATCATTTTAATTGACATTTTTTAGTTCCCGTAATTATAGAACAATATTAGTCCTCAATAGAAAGCTATAAAAGCTAAGGAAATAGTTCTGACGAAAAAACAAACAGTAAAATCTAGCACCCATTTTTAATGGATTGAGTTTCTCCGATGGGAAGATACATATTAAGAGCCATTCGAAACTAAAATGCCATTGCTATGCAGTACTTTTTGCTGAGAAAAAAAATGAACCTCACTGGCCTCAAAATCACCAACAGGAGAAATACACATATTAGAAAGGACCTTTGAGACATTAGAGTCCTGGGAATGTAGCAAATGTAGTTCCCAAGAGATCAAGGATTTATAATACTGTGTATGTGAAGCCAGCGTCACCAATCCTAATTGTACCTGGCCTACACATCTATTCAGTGTAACTCAGGAAATATGTGCTTAGCCAG
>NW_005303716.1:0-735 GCF_000412655.1 Myotis brandtii
TGCCTACTGCTACCGAGAAGATATTTGCCTGGAGTCTCGCTGACTTGAGCACGTGGCTTTAAGGTGAAGAGAGCAAGAGGAAGAAAATGCTCACACAAACCTGTGAAACTGGTATACAATAAATCTGAGTGGGTATAACATCAAGAAGGGTAAGAGAACAGGAAATATCTAGCAAGTCACTAAGAAAGCCAACAGGGAAGCAACGATGACCTGAAGGGACGAGGTGTCAAGCAAGGTCAAGAGCAAGGTAATTGCATTCGTGGCTGTTGTAACAAATTGCCAGAAATTTGGAGGGTTAAAGCAACAGAAATGTATTCTCATACTGTTCTGGAGACCCAGACATCCTAAATCAGTACCACTGGGCCCACATCGAGGTGTCACCAGGGTCACACTCTGCAGAGGCTTTAGCGGAGAATCTGTTTTTTGCCTCTTCCAGTTTTGGGTGGCTGCTGGTGTTCCTCGGCCTGCAGCTGCAATACTCTAATCTCTGCCTTTCCCTTCCCTGCTCTTCCCCGATCTTCCCTGCGCTTCTGCGTTTCTCTCTTACAAAGACACCTGTGATTACATTTAGGATCCATCCAAATAATCCAGGATAACTTCCCCATATCAAGATCCTTAATTTAGTCATATCTACAAAGTCCCTTTTTGCATAAAGTAACACCCCCAGATTCTAGAGAAAAGGATGTGGGTATCTTATGCGGGGAGGGGTGTGTGTGTGTGTTATTCAGCCTGCGA
>NW_005303717.1:0-735 GCF_000412655.1 Myotis brandtii
AACAGTACCTTCCTCATATGTAGTTGTGAGGATTAAATGAAATAATCTATGTAAAGTTCTTCAAACAGTGCCTTAGAAGCATACCATAAATAGTACCAGTTAATATTGTTGTTGAGAACTAAAGCTTGCTGATAGTTCTCAGATCCTGGAAATTAGCAACTTTTTCTACTCACTGCCAAGAAGTTAAGGCAGCACCTGGCTATGTGTCTATATCCTCTAAAGAACCAACAGAGTCAAATCAATCAAGTTTTATCCCTACCACCAGCATGTCATCATCATAAAGAAAACCTTTTTTGAGTACTTACTGTGTGCAGGTCATTTCAGTTCTCTAGAAGTTAGTAGCTAGGTCAATTCTGGCCACTAAAGCCCAAGGGTCTCAAATCTTAATTCAAAACACTGTAAGGGTAGGTTATACTTAGGCCTGGGCCCACATGTTCTTAATTCCCAGGGAAGAATACACATTACTTTTCAGGACTTCTACACTAGCCAACGCGTTCTGATGTGGGGTTTGCGTTCCTTGGCACTGTCATGTGACTGGCTTTTGATGTGGTTTCTGTTCCAGTAAGTTAAACTCTGGCATCTCAGAGCTGGCGCGGCTGCCATGCTAAAGATGAATTCTGAGCACAGACTAAGGCTGAATCTGCATGCCTGCGGGCAGACGGACCACAAACTGCCACGGGTTAATTAGCCTGAGGCTGTTTCAGGCGGCATGGCCCCACTAGTCAGGGTTCCCGG
>NW_005303718.1:0-735 GCF_000412655.1 Myotis brandtii
AATGGACAAACTATGCATAAAAGTTTAGGTTTAACAAAATATTTTTACATGTGAACATATAATTAAAATAGATTTTGCATGCTATGACATGTAGTTGGCAGTACAGATATCCAACAGCTGAGTCAGACCTGGGGTCAACTGACATTAAATTTTGGGGTTGAGCTCTGAGTACACTTTAAAAATCTTCACAATTTACTCCGATGCCCAATGTGAGTAGTGGTAGTAAATGATTTGAACATAGACATACTCTAATAATCTTGGTGGAGGAGTTTCTATATAGTGACTTGAAAAAGACACAACCTAGTAGAAACCTTATTGGTACCCCTATAAGGAAGGACATGCTGAGTAAGTTTTCCTGAATGAAACATAAATAAATAGAAGACAAGATATTTGTAGTTTACCCACTACATTGGGAAGCGATCCTCACAAATCCCAAAAGGGATGCTAGGTTGGAGTTTGTGGGGCAAGGGTTTGATTTACAGGTGTGTGCTGTGACAAGCTGAGGGGCGAGTTCAGAATAAACAGCTGAAAGAAGATCTCTTAGGACTGTTTGATATTAGACGGGGAGCAAAGGTGATAACAGTTTAAGTAAGGGATAACGGAAGGCTGAGCTACGGCTTAAGTTAAAGGAACGATGCAAGACAAGGGTGATGATTAAATGTAGTAAGAAAAAATGCCTTTGGATTTTGCTGGAAGTAGGACAGGGGAGGGTGTCATAATACTAAGTTGAACATT
>NW_005303719.1:0-735 GCF_000412655.1 Myotis brandtii
CTTCACCTTATCAGTGTCTTACCAGTTCCCTCTTCCATTCTCTAGAGCGGTTATTCTAAATCTATTCCAGTCTCTCCACAGCCGTAATATCACTCCAAACTCCTCAGTCTTGTCAGGTGACATCAGACAGTAAGTTATTGAGGCCAAGACTACAGTATATGGTACCCGGAGGCTTAATACATCTTAATTATTAAAATCAACAAAACCCTTCCCTCACACTGATACATCCTTCCTCCTCCTTCCTTACAGGCCCTCAGGATGAGGTGACTCCCTTTTTGTTCTGATTCTAGGCCACCTCCCCCAGATCATGCTCCATCTTGAGCCACCTCCCTCTTCCTCACCCTCTCTCGTCTCCTATCTCTCACCCAGTTTCCTTTCCCACAATAGCCTCTGAAGTGCCGCCTCCCTGTTTCACCTCCTCCAAATCCATTCTCCACACTCCTGAGAGAGTAATTTTTCTAAAACACATTGGTAAAGCTACTCACCTGACTTAAAACCGTTAGTGACTTGCATTGTCTCCAAAATAAAGTCCAAACTTAACCTGGCAGACATAGTGCATCTATCCTGGCTTAACTGTCCAATGTTTTCTTTTATTACTTTTTCATGTACACTTTCCATTCCTTCTCTACTAAGCTGCTTTTAGTTTGCTTATTAAATATTGATTGCCTCCTAAGTGCAAGGCACTGTGGTTGGTGCTGAGGATCCTATATAATAAAAGCCTAATATGCAAATCGA
>NW_005303720.1:0-735 GCF_000412655.1 Myotis brandtii
GAATCCAGCCATATCTGGCTTCTGGACACTTGCTGCTTTCAGTCTTGACCTGTGGGGGTCTGAACCCTGGTTTGTCAGGCCCACTTTGCTCACTGGCACTCTCAGAGTCACAGAAACTTAGAACAGGAAAATCCTTCCCTGGAAGGGGGGGTGTGGCGCCCGAGGGACAGGCTGGCTACTTGACATGCGCAGCCGGGTTGCTATGATGAACTTGATAAAGGCTAGGGCGTCCTCAAGAGTAGACATGTATCCAAATGGAATCCTCACAGGTCCTGTAGGCTGCCACCTCTGAAGTCCACATCATCTCCACAGACATGACCTGCCTGGAAAAAAAGGGAACTAAGTCAGCCACTCCTCACAGATAAATTGGAACAATTTTGTAAAAAAAAATTAAAAATTTCTTCATTTTGTAAAATAAAATTGACCCAAAAAAACAGAAAAGAACAACAACAACAAAAAAGAACAGGAAAGCCCTCAGAAGTGTGAATCCCACTCCTGACCTTACTTCTTGTTTCTGGCCCCAGCTTCCTGCCATGACCCAACTCTGGGCTCATAACCTCTCACCTGCACCTCCGCCCTGCCCCCTCTGCCCTTCCCTGGCATAGGTGTTCCTGCCCCCAAACCCTGGTTTTCAAAGTGTGGTGTGGGGACCAACAATAGCAGTGCCACCTGCGTATTCGCTAGATTTGCAAATTGTCTGGCCTCACCTCAGACCTCCTGAATAAGAAACTCGGG
>NW_005303721.1:0-735 GCF_000412655.1 Myotis brandtii
ACACTTGCTCAGGCATTTTAAAAAATGCAAAAATTATAATGCTGTTGGGATTTCAAGACTATTGAACATAAGATAAAAGTCAACACTGTTTACAAAATACCTGAATATGGAGGACATATTTAACATACCCCTGTGAACAGCACATGGTGAATGTATATTATAGAGTTCTTGATTCTATAGGTCTGTTCCTGTTGTTTTATTCTAAATTTTACATGGTTTTAGATCCTTAAAAGATAGAGACTTAATCCAATATTATTACATTAACTCTTTGTTCTAATCACCAACTTTAAAATAAGTACAGTGGAAGGGTATAGACCTTAATATACTTGTAGTTTTAAGGCCAATCTAGTTTCTATTGTTATGCAATATTTTAATTAATGGATGCCACTAATAAAAATGACTGCGTTATGGTTTTGTCCATGACATTTAAGTATTTTATTACTAAAATATTCCAAAATAAACCCAGTAAATATTTACTATTTTCAATAGCCTGAGAGGTGAATCCAACTATTTTTATCAATTACAACTAAACTGAGATGAGAACAGCTGTGCTAAAACCCAGTCATCAAGATGTCTAAAGCACTCATACTTTTCATCCAAGATAGAAGAATGAGCATCCAAAGTAAAGAGAACCCCATTATCAATCAAGTAACCAATCAACAACTACTGCTCTGTTATTCAAGCTAGTAGTTTTGCAAAGTTTGACATTTCTGCCTTCATTATTATTGGTGGTTC
>NW_005303722.1:0-735 GCF_000412655.1 Myotis brandtii
GGAGGAGGGGTAGAGGAGACAGAATGGGGAGTGACCGCTAATGAGTAAGGGTTACTTTTCTGAGGTGATGAAAATAGTCTGAACATAGATGGTGGTGATGGTGGCATCTGAGTATTTTAAAAGCTACGGAATGGTACACTTTTAAAAGGTAAACTTGTGGTATAGGAATCATATCTCAATTAAGCTGTTATTTAAGAAAAGAATGAGAAGTGCAAAAGCTGGGTCATATGGTAGCTTCATTTTAAGGAGGGGTGGAGAGGGTTAACTGTACGGTGACGGATGGAAACTAGACTTCTGGGGGTGAGCACAATGTAGCACATACAGAGGTCGAATTATAATGTCATATACCTAAAACTTACCTCATGCTATAAGCCCATGTTAGCTCAACAAAAAAAGAATAACACTCTCTCAAGAACATACAACTGGTAGTAATGATTCATCTTGGATTTGAAACAAGTTTATATGACTCCAAATCCTGTGATTATTATATCATAGTACTTCCTAGGTTTGTTAACTCTGCCTAGGAGACTCGGGTAGGATACAGTATTTAGTGTGATCATTCTATACTTTGCTTTCAGCCTCCATACACTTTTAAAGAAAATGGTGCTTTATGGAAGAAAGAAGCCTCAGAGAATTGTAAGAGATGCTCAGAAATTCCAGGTCATGAATCTCTGAAACACAAAGCAGAAGAGAGAGGATAGGCTCACACACGGGTACACTTTCCTTCTGAGAAGT
>NW_005303723.1:0-735 GCF_000412655.1 Myotis brandtii
GAGCTGCCGTGTAGGGGCCAACACCACAGAGCAGGACTCCCTACAGTGGGGCTCTGGTACCCACTGAGTCTTCCCCTTGAGTGCCTCGCTTGTGGAGTGGTTGGGTGGTTCTCCAGCATGGCCTGAAACTAGATACTGGGTGCTCTGGCTCTGGGACCTCCTGGGAGTTGCAGGCCAAGGACAGCAGCCACCTGTTCTCTGCCTGGGGCTACCCAACATGAGCTACAAAGCAATCTTCAGATAGCTGCTACTTGTGCTGGGTTTGGAGGTGCCCAGGAGAGGCCAAGCAAAGCAGGCCCTATTAGATTGCTTTGGCCTCTGCAGTGATTTCCTCTTATTTATTACTACTTTTCTGTCTCCTCCCACTGCCACCCACTTTTCTTGTCTTCTCTTTGCCAGAAAATAAAAGAGGTTGACTGGCTGCCCTCTGACTCCAGGAAGCAAACTGATGGGCATGTGCTCTGCTTCCACCTGGGCTACTCAGACTCCAGCCTAGCACAGTCCAGGCTGATGAGCTATGTCCTGTTGACAAGGGTAGCCCTGGGCTGTGGTAGGTGCTGGGAGCAGAGGTCAAAGAACTATTGGGGAATGGGCCAGAGAAACTGCTGCAAGGGGATGCTGAGGAACATCCCACCATCCGTTTGGGTTTTATTTTATGAACCTTTATTATGAGAACTTTTATTGTATAATGAACTCCTACATGCCATTATGTAGCCCACCAACTATCAACTGACA
>NW_005303724.1:0-735 GCF_000412655.1 Myotis brandtii
ATTAGCATATTATGCTTTTATTATTATAGATAATGAAGAGCATTATATGCTTTATTATTTATAAATTGTGTGCTACAAATCTTATATATGGAAAAGCATATAATAAATATAAAATATGTGTTATAGAATCATTATATGTTATATAATACATATTTAAATAAAATATGAAATTTATGTACATAGATATGCCTACACTTTTACCCAGAGAGCCAATTATTAAGCACTTACTAGTACACCACTGCCTTATTCCCTTTATCCTTTCATTCATCCAATAAATATTTATTCAACACCACATGCCAGGCCCTACTCTCTTGGAAATAGGTCAGTGAACCACACAACAAAGCAAACAAAATTCCCTGCCCTTATGGCGCTGACATTTTCATGCAACGCACTGTCGGACTCTGCAGCACTAATCTGTCTCTGACAGACCATACATTCACTTGTTTATCATGTTACTGCACATCTCCCTTCACTAAAATGTAAGCCTCTTTATAAAGGAGCTTTATAGCAGAATATGCACATTTTATAAATCAAAAGATCAATAAGTGAACACGTGCATGTATGTGTATGTCAAGGAAAGGCGCTGGGTCTCATACCTGGGAGGGACAGTATCCATGAGGTGAGAGAGCAAGTCATAAACTGAATACATTTAGTGGTAGCCTGAGTATGAGAATTTAAAAACCTGCAGGATTTTCAGAAATTTCAAAAAGTCCTTGTACTTTCTGCATGTGGTTT
>NW_005303725.1:0-735 GCF_000412655.1 Myotis brandtii
CTCTCTCTCTTTTCCTCTCCCTTCCTCTCTGAAATCATTAAAAATACATCTATTTTTAAAAAATAAAAGTCAACATTAGGATTGTTTATAGTTAGACTATGACTAAAATAAATTTTCAAACCCTGTCATGCACACAGGCTCATTGGCTCATCATAAAAACCTCCTGGGGAGGGGCTTCCTTTTGGTGGAGAGAGAAATGTGCCCTGCCCGGCTGGTGAGTGGCCTAGGGGACTGAGCTGTTGGTCATTTCTGCTGGTGAGGGAGAGGGAATGTGCTGGACATTTTTTTTAATGTGTGGGTTGTATTTATTACTCTTGTTACTTGGATTGTACTTGTTACCCTTGAGTAGAGTGCCCCGTCCCTGGGAACATCAGGAAACACTAGAAGGTAGAGCCATTGAAGACATCACTGTGGCCATTTCAGCAGAGAATAACAAGACAAGCCCCAATTAATGGAGTTGCTTATGTTGACTGCACTTCAAACAACTGACTCAAACTCTCATCTTCAGCCCCAAGAGACCTGTGAGACACACTGTTATGTGGAAATTACAGCAACCTCCTTCACCCCAAGATGTGACAAACATCCTTGTAATGAGAGAATTCTCAGCTGAGAAACTTAAGATGTGCTTTGCAAAAATGGATTGGGGAACCAGTTAGTCTATGAAAAGTTCTGTAAATATGTCCCCTGGATGAATAAGGAAATCCCCACTCACTCATATTACAAAAGAGAATTTCA
>NW_005303726.1:0-735 GCF_000412655.1 Myotis brandtii
TCAGAGTAGTGAGAAAGGAAGGAAGATTGGGGGTGGGAATCATAAACAAGCAAGGTTTCGGCTCACCCTAAATATCTCCCCAAGTATTTCTCAAAGAGAGTTGCTGAAATTACGTTGTCACATTCTTTAGAAAACAGGCAATACTTTCCCAAGATCAACTCCTCTTTCATTAATATTTCTGTAGTGACTTGAGAATTCCACCCCAGAGACAGACATTTTATGGGTCTTGTATTGATGCTGTATAAATTCCCTAGTTAGCACACTTGCAATTTTTGGCATTACGAAAATACAAAGGCACTAACTTTAAGTGCATGATAATTCTGTCCCTGGGAAAGAGTAGATGCACAATTTTGGATTTTTAAAAAATAATTTAAAAATAGTTTAATTACAGTTGACATAAAATATTATATTCAATTTTGGATTTTTTTTTGTAAAGCAGATTCCCTTGTACCTGAAAAACCTCTAGTCTAGTAAATTCTGTTTTAGTGGTTTCATTAAATTAGAAAAATGTCTCTATCAGAAACACAGGATAACTTTTTATCAATGATTATATTTTGTGACTGCTTAATTTCCATTGTACCTGTACAGAGAGGCAGTAGGGTTTGGGGTAAATGAGATAAAGATCTGGATTGAGAAAACTGGGTCGTGAGCCCCACTAGAAATACTGCTTTGGTCCCTTCACTTCTCAATGTCTTCTTTGGATGGTACTGACCATTGGAGATGGTAAAAAAACAC
>NW_005303727.1:0-735 GCF_000412655.1 Myotis brandtii
GCTGTAAAGCGGTGGT
The DNA here is from genome assembly GCF_000412655.1 of Myotis brandtii. Classification (NCBI taxonomy): domain Eukaryota; kingdom Metazoa; phylum Chordata; class Mammalia; order Chiroptera; family Vespertilionidae; genus Myotis; species Myotis brandtii. Next base: position 17 of record NW_005303727.1, read on the forward strand.
GTTAACACCTGTCTTGGAGGTGCGCTTTAAAGACATAAACGAGAGGAACATGCACTGAGCTTGGTGAACTCCCCGGCGCCTGGTAAACAGAACAGTCCCAGAAAACTAACCAAATGAGAACAACCTGAGCTAATAATCTGTGCGAGGCCAAATACATCTTAAGTACACGTTTCATCCATTTTCAGCTCGAGCCAAATTCACAAAATTTTTGGCTGAAAGGGAAACTTCTAGACAAGTAGCTCATAAAATTTAACTCTGTATCAATCAGATGTCCTTGTTGAAATGCAGCTTCTGATTCAGAGGGTTCGGGTGGGGCCTGAGGTTCTGCATTTCTAACGACATTCTCATGACGTGAATGTTGCTGGTGCAAGGACTCCACGTTCAGTGGTGAGGCAGCAGCCTCGGACAGCGATTCTCAAAGCTGGCTGCCCGTGGGATCACCTGGGGAATTTTAAAACATCATGATGCCTGCTTCCCACCTCCCGATACTCCAATGCAGCCTCTTAACCCTGACTGACATTTTAGGCAGATAATTCTTTGCTGTGGGGGTTGCCTGTAGGATCCTTAGCAGCATCCCTGGCTTCTACCACAGTTGAAAACCAACAGGCATACGTTACATGGTTCTCATGTAATTGGCCTGAGGTGGTACCCACATATCAGGATTTTAAAATCTCCCCAGATGAGTCCAATGTGCAGCCAAAATTGAGAACCACTGCCTC
>NW_005303728.1:0-735 GCF_000412655.1 Myotis brandtii
ATTTCTATGTTTATTTGAGTTCCATAATTTCTGCAATACTTTATAGTACTAAGTTATGTAGATTTAGGAACAAGATCTTTCTTAAACCATCAGTCATCACATTAAAGAAAGGCTTGAGTCCTGACTTATAAAGCTGTTCAGTTTCAGCAATGTAGTTAAAAGTTATTTGATTGTAGTTTATTTTATTTTTATAGGAGGACAGTAAACGGTGGACTGTACGACTAGATATTTCTGCCCCTCAAGTGATATTTCCTGATGATTTCAAATTCAAGAATCCTGTGTTAGTTGTTGTGGATCTAGGAAGAATGCTACTGACCAATACCCAAGGTATAGTGCGAATGGGAGTAATGAAAACATAACTTGATAGGTTAATCTGTCTATGCTTAACCAAGTAAAGCTTAAAAAAAGGTTTATTAACATTTTAAAACTCCAAAGTTCATTTGTTACTTTAAAAATAACAGCTTTATTGAGATATATTTTAATATGTATAATTCATTCGTTTTTGGCATATTGCTAGAATTGTGCGTCTGTCACTGTTACCTAATTCCAGAACATTTTCATCATCCCAAGAAGAAATTCTAAACCCATTAGCAATCACTCTCCATCACCCCCTCTCCCAGGCCCTTCCAACTACTAATTTTTCTATCTCTGTGGATTTTCCTGTTCTGAATGGGGCGAGGTGGGGTCGGGGGAGGGGGATTTTAGAGGATGTTTATTAAAGCTGGGGACAAGGAA
>NW_005303729.1:0-735 GCF_000412655.1 Myotis brandtii
AACTTTAAGAATGAACCCCTCATCCTTTTCCTTCTCCCCCATGCTTATACCTAGGCATGAACCCAATCACATAGCCAAAAAATACATCTCTGAGAAATATTGCAGGTCTTAGAGGATATATGTTTAACCTCTTTGGCCATGGTTTCAGAGTAAGTGGAAGTATTTCCTGTGGACATTGGTTATCTCAGGTGATAGTTTCTGATTTTGACAACACTAAGACTGGTTTTCCTTGGGAGAATCTAACTGTGTCCTTCACGGTAATGTGAAAGGACCATGGTGTTAGACTGAAATTGTACTCTGACCTACAGATCTACTGCAGTTTCTGTTATAGCACTGCGGGATTTTGCTGAGGCCGGTGATAAGTACTTTAACCATTGTCTACTCTGAGACTTGGAGCCTCTTAGTGAACACAAATTATCACAGGGATATTTCCAGCTGTTTTATATAGTTAAAGTATGCATATAGTGATCAGGAGCAAAATTGGACTATATGAGTGGTTATTAAATAAGAGTAATAGTATATTATGTAAGGACATATACAACGCATTGAAGAAATGCCATTATGATCTCCTGAAAAGCTTCAAGGTCTTGGATTGTGTTTGGTTAGTTATAACTCCATTCATTTATATACTAGAAATGCTCAAATGCCCTGTCCACATAGAGAAGGTATTTTCTCTTGGCTATTTATTTCCTAGTGTTTTATAATTATTTTTATGAGTAACCATGTGCTTTCATG
>NW_005303730.1:0-735 GCF_000412655.1 Myotis brandtii
TGGGGATGCAGGTTCATTCCTCATAATGTCGTGGCCAGCTGGTTAAATAGACGAATGAGTCAATTTCCATCCTCTGCTTGAACACTTTCAAGGATGTGGCCCTTGTCACTTCCCAAGGCAGCCACTCCCTCTCAGAAAGCTCCACTAAGCCCTTTCCTCTGTGAGGTCGTACGTTGCTGTGTAATGCCTTTCTTCTGCAAGACTGACTCTACTCTCTGTGGTAGCCAAGTCCAAGTCTATTCCTCATGCCTAGAAAGAAAGTTACATTGGCCCCTATACACAGTCCTGGCTTTTCAGCTCCAGCTCGCTCTCCTCACTGCCCTGTCTGTCTCTCTGGGCAGGACCCGCTCGGGCCCTGCCCCAGCACAGACTCTTGCTCACTGGGCCCCTTCTGACCTGCAGAGGGAGAATCGGTGGAGCCAGGACTTTTAAACAAGCTCCCAGGAACAGGAGAGGCCTTCTCTTTGGTAACTTGCTCCCGTTGTTTTTGCTGGAACCAGCACTTGGGTCTCTACAGAGGCTCTGAGCCAGAGATAATATTGAAGGGCCTCTCACCAACCACCAGCTCTTCTGAGCTGATTGCGGAAGGTTTTTCCTTCACTTAAGTCCTGCTTACAGATAAATAAAGTGTTTTCCCAGAGGTTTATGTACATTTTTGTGATCATTAGGGAGCATATAATTCATTCCTTATTTGTTAAATAAATAATTTGTGGAACTCTTGGGTGTGTGTGTGTG
>NW_005303731.1:0-735 GCF_000412655.1 Myotis brandtii
AAAAAAATGTATATGTATTTTTAAAAAAGAGTGAAGCACTGACGCTTGTTACAACATGAATTAACCTTGAAACACATGCTCAGTGGGAGAAGCCAGACGCAAAAGGCCACGCGGTGTGTGATTCTGTGACATGTCCGGGACAGGCACGTCCACAGAGACGGGAAGTGGGTTAGTGGTTGTCAGGAGTGGGAAGGGAGAAGGGGAGCGACTACTGACGAGGACGGGCTTCTTTTTGGGATGATGAGAATGTCCTGGACTTAGATAGTGGTGCTGGTTACACATTGTGAATGCGGTACATGGCACTGAGTTACTCACTTTAAAATGTTTAATTTTCTGACTCCTTCAATTTTTAAAAAAAGTTCACTGTGCTTGATACACTTAAGATTTGTACACTTTACTATAAATTATCTATTTTTAAAAAGGTTATAAAAATTTCCCAGAACCTGCCTGCTTCTCCCCGCTTTTCGGTCCCTGCTGGGATTGGGCCCTACTACCTGCCCCCACCATCCCTCCGGGACCAGCGCAGTACCCTCCACCCTGGTGTCCTGTCCTGGTGCGGTCTACAGTCTGTTCTCCCGGTAGCCACCAGAGGGCGCTGGGGACACCTAAGTCAGGTTTGGCGTTGGACCCCACAGCCTAACCTACTGTCAGTAGATACAAGAGGGCGACAGTGAGCACTGAATCCGCCGGGTCCTGCTCTGCCCCTGCCCTCCATGGCTCCCATGTCCCTTGGGG
>NW_005303732.1:0-735 GCF_000412655.1 Myotis brandtii
TGTCATAGGTTCACCATCACTGGTCTATCCAGTATGTCAACTCTGGTATTCCCAGAAACTTCTGTAATCCTAACACTGAGAGAAAGCAAACTCTCTTAAGAGTACCTTTCTGCTGTACCTCTAAGAAAAACCAATAGTTCTGTAAACACAGATCAATCTCTTAGAAACAATCATTGCCAAAAATTCTGTACAAGTGGCCCTGAGCAAGAATCCGTGCCCAAGTAGCTCGCTGCCACTTGCCTCAGCTGGCGGCCCCACCCACCACCGCTCATAGCTCTCCCACCCCAGGTAGCTCGCTACCCGCCCTCCTGCTGATGGATCATTACACATCACATTGTAACAACAATTTGCATATTACCTCTTTATTATGTAGGATAGTTCCGTTTTCTCAATGAACATTAACAATAAAGACCAAATCATATTTGCCTGCCCAAACTGCTATACTAAATAAATATCACTTAAAAATAGGAGGGGGCCCTAACCGATTTGGTTCAGTGGATAGATTGTCAGCCCGCAGACCGAAGGGTCCCAGGTTAGATTCTGGTCAACAGCAAGTACGTTGGTTGCAGGCTCAACTCCTGGCCAGGTTGGGCACATGCAGGAGGCAACCAATAGATGTGTCTGTCTCACATCAATGTTTTTCTCTCTTTGTGGCTCTCCTCCCTTTCTTCCACTCTCACTAAAATTCAATAGGAAATTATCCTCAGGTGAGAATTAACAAAACAAAACAAAACA
>NW_005303733.1:0-735 GCF_000412655.1 Myotis brandtii
CCTGTACTCACCCTTCCGCTTGTGGCCACAGGAGGTTGGGTCCTAACACAATCGCTATGTTACTGGGAGTCATCTTGTTTACATCTTGATATTCTGACAGCTTCGATAAAAATTTGATCAAGTATCTGAAAGGAAGTAGGAAGGGCCAATTTTAACTAAGAGTTCACCACCTGCGCATTCCCCCAGCACTGGGTGGAAACTTCTCTCGCGTAGCATAGCTTACTGACAATGGGACGCATACTTTCTTCAATATGATGAAGACACATCATGCACCGGGACATGGGAATGCTCCAAAAACAGACAGGCTCAGACATCACTGCTATATGTCAACCTCTGGCCAGAGAAAGCCTCCATCCTTCCTCTGGACTTAGTATAAAATGGCCTAAAGTTCCATCTTCACTTCAAATCTCTGTCACCTGCAATCTTCCCTGTGTGCAGAGGGGAGAAGCAAAGTGTCCGGGGTCATCAGCAGGGACATCTACAGGCCTGGAGTCTATCCCCTGGTCCCTTTGGAGCCCCTCAGTGGGGCTTTCCAGAGAAAGTCAATGAAGAACAAGTTAAAGACTCAGCATACGACCCAGCAATTCCACTCCTAGGGATATGCCCAAGAGAAGCAGGTCCACACAGACTTGCAGCATTACTCAGTAGTCAGATGTGGGATATTGGGTACATAAAATGTGGTCTCTCCATACAATGAAATATTATCTATAATAATAAAAGCACAATATGCTAATT
>NW_005303734.1:0-735 GCF_000412655.1 Myotis brandtii
AAAAATGATACAGCTTACTTTAAAAATTAAACCCTAACAATGACAGTACTTATGGGACAGATGGGACATTTTTTATCTTGGCATTTTGTCTGAAATCTAATTTGCAGGTATTTCTGCATATATACTTATATCACTCTGGAAGGTGTGGCCTCTGATAAGTGACTTTTTCTTTGAGTAGTAAAGACAAGTTATTTTAAAACTCACAAGAAACTTAATAGATCTAAGTAACTTAGAAGCCATCTAATTCATAACATTAAATGCGGCACTTACCACATTACTAGTCATTAAAGTACTGCTGGAAGGCAGTTATGGTAATAACTGAACATTTCTTCAGTGGCTTAGATTTCTATTGCTAATAATAGCTACCATTCTCATGTAATGATAATGAGCTAAACATTGTGCCTAGAGCTTTTTAACTTTATCCTATTGTATCCCCACTACCATCCTCTCAGGTAGCTACTATCAATGTTTCCATTTAACTGATGAGAAAACTCAGAGTTAAAGTGGTGAAGCGAGGTATCACAGGTCATTCAGCTGGACTGTGACAGATCTCTTAAGACATGTCTGATTCCAGGGCCTGTCTCTTACCCACTGAGTTCATCACCACATGAAGATGACAGTCTGGAGGAGCTTTTAGGGTCCCACGGAGGGGGATATAAAGCTTTGTCGGTGGACATCTTCAAGGGAAGACATTAGAAACTCTTGTGTTTCAAGAATAAACGAGGGTAAAAGTGT
>NW_005303735.1:0-735 GCF_000412655.1 Myotis brandtii
GGCATTTAATAGATGTTCGCCATTGATATGACCAAGTACCGGCCCTCCGGCAAAGGTTAGTCTGTGGCAGGGCTGGCTTCTCCTGGCTCCGTGTGCACACGCATCACCGGGGTCTCGCCCAGAGTGACTCAAATGCTGTGGCTGCTCACAACCCTTCCTTCACCTGTAGTGAGTGCTGGGGAGTCAGAGGCTTTCCCTAGTGCTAATCCCGAGTTTTAAAGATGTAGCAGGTGTCCTTTCCAGAGAGCATTCCAAGGCCGCAAAGGCCCATCAAATGCAAAGTTAGAGGTACGCCCACATCAGCCACCCTGCCGAGCCGCTGCAGACCCGTTGGCGGAAGATCAGACACCCAGTTGCTGGGGGTTAATTACTGACTTGGCACCCGTCTTCTTGGGGCGCACTTGCAAGAAGAGTCTCTTTTTTCTCTTTCCAGAGGCATAAACATTTGTACTGCAAGTAGCCCAGGGGGCCTGGAGATGTTTACTTTGTAGTTAAGGAAGAGAGGGGCTTTTTTGTTTGGGGAGCAAGAGCACTGCTGGCCCAGGGGAGAAGTCTTTAGGAGACCCCTTGCACTAGCAGGTATCTGTGGGGGTGATTCAAGGTGGGGTGGGACCGCTTCATTCCCCACTGATGGAATAAGTTCCTTCAGTCAGCAGAAAATGGATGCTCTTCAATAAAGGTTTTCCCTGTTGTTGGGTCCCCGGGGGTCAGAGCCCAGAGGACTCACCTTGTGGC
>NW_005303736.1:0-735 GCF_000412655.1 Myotis brandtii
CTGTGACTAAGGGCATTGCTTCCTCATGGAGCCATTGTTTCCTGGGTGCTGGTAGACTTCAAACGAGTACATTAAGGTTATCACACTATTACTCACCTTCCACAGAATTTTCTGGTAGTTAAGCATTAGGCGGATGATGTGGGCTGCAGTGTTTGCTAAGCGTAATTCTTCATAGTCAGAATGCTTGCTTCTGCTGAAGAAAAGGTTTGGTGCCATTATGGTAGAAATGTTCCATATGCTCATTCGGTTCTTTGATTCATTGGCAATCACTTTATTGAAGAATGTCATGAGGGCCTAAGAAGATACAGCATCGTGTCACACTAATGTAAATTATCAAAAGACACCAATGAACATCTTCATCTATTTCTGTACCCATTTACTGTGCCTCAGGAAAATTGTCAGATTATTCTCAGAAGTACAGAATGGCTAAATGTCATGCTCCCCTTTACTTGCTTAAAAGTGCTGATGAGAAATGTGAATAGTTTTCATGGAGTTTATTATAGTGGAATCTCTATGAATAATAGTTTGCATTTTCTTTTCTGTTATCCTAAACAAGTTTGACAAATACTAAAATTAAATAGTAAACTAGGACTAGAAAATACTGTATTGCAAAAAAGATAAATAACATGTAATGTAATTTCATTTTGAAGAAAAGTAATTAAAAAAAACAACCCTTAATTTAAAGCATCACTGTTAAAAACTACTGTTTTCTTGGGAAAGGAAAATTCATTTTTT
>NW_005303737.1:0-735 GCF_000412655.1 Myotis brandtii
GTTTTTGATATAAATGCTAAAAGTCAATAATATCTTATGTGTACACACGTCAAGAACAATTATGTAATGCACTATTTATATATTTACACATATATGTGTGCTTAAATACAGAATTGGACAATAATCAGATATTAACAGCTTTCTTATTTTAGCCTCTCTAGGTAACCACTAACAATTTGATCAATCTTTCCAGAAACAACAGTGAATGAGAAGAATCATTTTCTTTCTATTCCTTTAATGACTGCATTTCTACAATCTATAAGGTCTTTTGATCACATTGACAAATATAGGTAGGTCAGCCTATCTGTTTCCCTCTTTTGAGAACTTCTTTACAGTTCAAACACAAAGGGAAATGCTTTTTTTACATTAAAAAACAACTAAATAAAAATCAAGGACTAGTTAGAATGATTCTAAACAATCACAATGTATTCAGTCTCTCTATATGGGAACATAAAAAATGTGCTTCATCAAATAACATCTTCAGATGTATATGATGTTTATTCTTTAACATTCCTAGCATTTGTTTTTTTCCAATAGCCTTGAACTCAAGGACACAGCTGAGGACTGGAGAAATAGTATATTTTTTCCTATTTTACTAGATTCTAATTACTAATTTATTCTCCAAATTACATAAAAATTCAGCAAAACATGCTTATCATAATAAAATAAGACATAAGAAGTTCATATCCCCATACTACACAATTCCATTTTCTGTTATATAAGCAATGATAGGAA
>NW_005303738.1:0-735 GCF_000412655.1 Myotis brandtii
AGGTGTGGAACGAGATAATGACTGGGACCATGAAGACCCTCATATTGGAGGATACTCAGGAAGCTCCCCCTTCTTTGTTACTGTGTCCTGTGCTATGACCCCATCTCGCAGTCCTATCATTTTTTCCCTTTACTCCCCACATACATTCTACAGAAGCCCCTTGTACCCCATTGCTGTGCCTGGGTCACCCCAGCTCAGTCACCATCATTTCTTGTCCGGACTACAGTGATAGCTTCCACATTCCTCTTTCTATTTCTGCTCAAGCTACACCTGGCAAATCTGTCCTATTGATCTCAAAATTCATGCCTGATCTTTTCATTGCTCCTTTGCTTACAACCCTACAGTGTCTGCCCACTGTTCTTAACATAAAGCCCCAGATCCTTGTGACTTGACCCTGCCTGTCTCTCCAGTTTCAACTCACACTCCCCTCACCCCCTCCACTTTGGCCTTCTTTTGTTTCCTGGGTTGTTCGGGCTCCCCTGGCCACTGGGCCTTTGCACAAAGCTGTTCTGTTTGGCTGGAAGGCCCATCACCCTTCATCCCTTTAACTGGCTAATTCCTACTTACCTTCCACATATCATTTTAGAGTCACATCCACACAAAAGCCTTCGCAAGTTCCTTAATCAAATTTCCCATTTTTCATAGTTGTTGTTTTTTCCAACAGATTGGAATCATATTTATCTGTGGAGTTACTTGATTAAAGTCTGTGTCTCTCACTAGATTGTAAAGCAAGGG
>NW_005303739.1:0-735 GCF_000412655.1 Myotis brandtii
CAAAGAGCCGTTGGTTGAGAAGGGCGCTCTGGTTGTCCCAGAGTTACCATCCCCCCGACCTGGTGGAAGCCTGGGTGCTTGCGGCGGGGGGCGATGCCAGGCCCCTGAGAGGTATGCTGACCTGTCCCTGTGTGCAGGACTGCACCCTGAGGCTCTGGGAGTACAGACGTGGCCAAGAGCTGCACTGCTGTCACCTGACCAGCCTGCAGGAGCCAGCGGGGCCCTGGAGCGACAAGGTAACCGAGTTTGTCTGGGTTGTGGGGGCTGCAGGGTGCCTCTCCAGGCACTCAGGTCTTGAGAAAAATAATGTTTTACATTGGAAACATTTCTCTGCTGTTAGTGCAGCTGGAACTTTTCCAGCTTGGGAGAAATTGTGTATTTCAAATTCTAGGCAGCTAGTCAAGTAAGTGGGAAATAATTTATATTCTTACCATGTTTGCATTTGAACAACTAATTATAGAACGGCCTCTAATCCACTTGGAAATGGAAAAAATAGTGGGGCTAGAGCAGCGAGGCTTGCTGTGGTTTTATCAACTGGGCAGCGGGCTGGTACCCACCCAGCATTCTCTATTGTCCGTCATGGATTAATCTTATGACCCCCCAGTTCAGGTTGCCTGGGTCTTTGGTTGCCAAGGAGATTTTCAGGGGGAAAGTGTGTGCTGCCTTTCAGGATCCCTAGGATTCTGTGCTCATGGGCACCCAGCTCTGATGCTCCTGAGCTAGTCCTATGCAACC
>NW_005303740.1:0-735 GCF_000412655.1 Myotis brandtii
AAAGAAAAATATAGCTTGCAGCTTTAGGAGAAAGTATCGTTTCCTGTCTTAACAAGGTGTTCTAAAACCCAGGTTGCACTGTTAACATAGAGAAGTAATACCTTGAGGAAACCATGGGCATTACTTCACCCCAAAATCACCATGATAATTACCTTCCTGACATTCATATGTGTAAAAATCATCCTTCATTAAATTTATGTTTTCAGCTGCTGGAACACTAAATTAGGTGGTTGTCGTACTAATAAGCCACCTAGGGTATTACCTGTGCATGCCCTATTCAGGGAGGAAAAAAATGGAAAGCAGGGGAGATGTTTATGGGTGTTAGATAATGTTGGTGGCAAGATCAAAGAGCCACAGGACAGTTCTGGACGATGCAATTGAAATGCCATTTTCACAAATAACAAGGTTAAGAAATCTTCTTAACAAGAACTTATAAACATTGAGGTTTCAGTTTCACTACCCTCTGGGAGACTACTGTGTCAGTTTTCCAGGGCCGCTGTAACAAAGCCCCAAGAACTGGGTGGCCTAAAACAACAGATGTATTTTCCCACAGTTCTGCAGGCTAGAAGTCAGAAATCAAGGTGTCTGCAGGGCTGCACTCTTTCCAAAGGCTCTAGGGAGGATCCTTCCTGGCTTCTTCCAGCATTTGGAGGCTCCAGGTGTTACTTGGCTTGTGGCTGCACCACTCCAAGCTCTGCCTCATCTTCACAAGGCTTTCTCCTGTCTAAGATACTT
>NW_005303741.1:0-735 GCF_000412655.1 Myotis brandtii
AAATGCCCACTTTGAATCAACAATGTGAAACGTGATATATTTTGCCAAAGATAAAATTTGATCTTTTTGTGGCATTAGGTTTTATTTTATTCCTTATCATCTCTAAGAAAATTTAGCATTGAATTTGAAAACTGTGTCTTTTTGTTGTTGTTGTTCTCTAAACTAGCCACTGCCAAAGCAGCCATACTCTGAGCGTTTGAGAACAGTTGAATCAGTTAGTGCAGTTGTTATTTGGTAGGACTCTCTCTTTTAGTGGAGGACAGTGATTCACTTTCCATATTTACTCCACTCAGAACCTCTTCTGACTGGCAATTGTCATGCAATATTGGATAATGATGATGTTGGGATGCTGAAGGTGGTTACCTTTTTCTCTCACCCTGACCAAAATTTGGTATTTCTATTGTAGTTAATATATAAACAGGTGCTTATAAATAAAAGACACATCCATTCATTTGGCAAACCTTTGTTAGTGCCTGTGGCCCACACACTAATGCACACACTAATGTGCAATTGGGAAATAAAACAACATTAGGGAGAGGTAGTTTTATGTGATTAAGCCTTTTTATTCTGCACTGAATGTTAGAGGTGGGCAGAAGTTCTGTTTTAGAGCATCCTTTAATATGGCACCTACGGATGGGAATTAGGGTTGTAGGATGTCTAAGGTTGGGTCAGGATTTGGATGATATGAAATATGTAGGCTCTAAGACAGTGATTCTCAACCTTGGCTGCACATTA
>NW_005303742.1:0-735 GCF_000412655.1 Myotis brandtii
TTTGTTAAATATAATATGATTATAATACTCTGGTCAGAAGGGTTGGCTTTCTAAGTGGTTGATCTAACCTGGATAAATCTTCAATCCCTTGAAAATAAGGTTCAGTCGGGGGAAATATACTGACCTCTAGGGTGAATTTACTTCCATTGAACTCAGTCACCTGCGCTTTCTAATGTCTGTAAAGCACTTGTAAAAGCAAAGCAATTCCACAATTTAAAATATAATATAATCAAGTTGAATCTGTACTTTGGTTTCAGCCCTCTAGTTTTCTGTAATATGCCATACAGATATATATATTTATCATTGTAAAGGTCAAAGCATATCCTGCTTTATATACTGGCTTACCTACAAAGCTGTTTTTCAAATGCCTAAATGAAAACATTTAAGCTTTCTTCAAGTTTATAAAAACAAATAAAATTCTTATGTAATGAGAAATGTGATTACTTCTACAGATAATTTATTAGCTTGTACATCACAAACTTCTTTTTTGAAATTTTCTAGAGCCAAATTTGATTATGTATGTAAGCAAAGAGTTAGTAAGCATTGTATGTATTAGACTGTGAAATAATGTTAGCTTTCATAAGATAACTTTCTCTATTTGAAGTAAAATTCATTAATGTAATAAATAAATAGCCCAAGCATAAACAGTCATTGGTGGTGGATACTTTTGGCTGTTGAGGAAAAAAGAAAAAAGATAAGCAAACAAGTACGAAAAGTATGTTTTTGCTTTACCTG
>NW_005303743.1:0-735 GCF_000412655.1 Myotis brandtii
GTACAGCTGGGAAACTGAGGCCCAGAGAGGAGGAAGGACTTGCCCAGGCCACGTAGTGAGTTGGTGGCTGCCGAGAGCCCTGTGTGCAGATGACCCATCTGAACCGCAGGCCACTGTGGTCTGTGGCTGTTCAGTGGGGAGAGGAGTGGGATTCAGCAAGGCCACCCCACCCCAGCCTGAACCCTGAGGCCCCAACTGCGGATAGGTTAGGGTTCACCTGACACTCCACTGCCTGAGGTGGCACAGCCCAACCAGAGACCACCTCCTCCTATCATGTGCCCGTTAAAAAGGCCCAGCAGGGCACCAGGCACTCAGGGTAGGGAGGTGATTGGGTTTGAGAGCTGCTCCCAGGTCAAAGACAGAGACACAGAAGGCCCTGAGGAGGCCTCAAAGAGGAGAGTTTGGGACAGCTTATCAGAGGTAGATGCAGTCACTTACATCCCCCACGCCCCCACTCTGGCCGGGCAGACTGCAAACTGAGTTTCTAAAGCCCAGGGCCTGGTGTAGGCACGTGGCCTGCAAATGCAGGCAGCATCCAGGGGGCCCAGCCAGTCTCCAGCAGCGCCCGCCTGCCTCCCACAAAATTCCCTCCTCCTGGCTCACAGCCTGGGCCAGTGCTGCCTCCACAGTCTTCTGTTTCCTGGGGTCTCTATTTATATCACATCACAGACCCCCAGGCTCTTGGTTTTTCTTCACCAGCTGGACAAGCAATTGCCCTGGGCCCAGCCTTCCCTC
>NW_005303744.1:0-735 GCF_000412655.1 Myotis brandtii
ACAAATTTTGTGTGACTCCTTTAAATGAGGCTACAGATTTCAAGGGCATTTCCAGCCTGTGGCAAGACACATTGGGATGCTTTCTGAAATGTACATTCCGTAGTACTACTCTTACACTCTGGAAGAGGGGTTCCTGCCCAAGGCTCTGCTCTAATCCTCCTTCAACTATACCCCTGGCCATGGGTTGAGGAGTCCATGAGGTCAAGGGATGTGCCCATTTAGACCACCCCCTCTTTCTAGAGCATGTTTCAGGTAACAGAATTCCAGAATTCCTTGTCCAATGGCCCTAAATCCACTTTCAGGGTTTGTGTGAGCTTCTTCCCAGGGTCCACCCTCCTGAGTCAGACCACACCCCAGTATGTGCCCCTCTGTGACAATGGTTGATGTTTTCCCTCAAGGTAGCCAGAGCCTATGGTGCGAAGAAAAGGGGAGGAAAGCAAGCTAAGTGCCACAGGCTGGGGTAGGGGTGGTCACTATCTCCCTGGAGCTAGCTTAGAACACTAAGGAGTCAGCTACCATATCATTACAAAGGTATATTTGCCAAAGAGGGGACAGAACTAATTTTCTTAACAATCTATTAACTAGATTTAGGATATAAAATCTTGAAATGTTACTGTATATGCAGGCTCTAGGTAGATGTGGGACGTTTAAAATAGAATTAACATAGGGTCCTTGTCTTTAAAAGTGTCTCTGGATCACCCAGCTGGTGTTGCTCAATGGTTGAGCATCGACCTA
>NW_005303745.1:0-735 GCF_000412655.1 Myotis brandtii
GTGTGCCATGAAATGAAAAAGGTTGAAAACCGCTGCCCTAGACTGCTCAGCAAATCTTAACCAGAGCACTTCCGCCACCTAGTGTTCAAAGATTGCAAAATACTCTCTGCATTTGGAGAGAAACAGCTCTTTTCTATCAGACCTAATTAAGTTTTATTTTCCATGGCCAAGGTTAATTCAGGGCTGCCTGGGAGTAATAGGAAGCAGTAACATTTCTGGAAATAACTGCACATGCTTGTCCACTATGACTCATTCACAAATCAACTTGGTTTCTAATAAATGAAATCATTAATGTCATGATTCATTTGTGTGAGTGACCCACATTCTGATTAAACTTGATTCCATAAAGTTACCAGAACACCACATCTCTAGAGCCCCACCCATCCTGTAGGCAACAGTATGTTATTTCCACACAAAGTTTGTAAACGGGAAATTTTTTGCTCTTATTTGGAGGATAGTAGAGTCTGGCCAGTTACAATACTATTATTTAATTTTCATCAGTGAGGACTTCAGTATTTGGGGGCTGAGATTCATTTTTCATAAAATACAGGTCACATAAAAATGATATGTCCCAACAAAATGCCTGGGCTTGCAGCTCAGTGGGCTGAGCACCCTTATCTCCCCATGTGATAATGACAAAGACACTTATTCTCTCGTCTTGGGTTGCTCAGCTGAAAAATGATAAGCCTGAACTTATTCCAAAAATCAAGGAGGTGGTGAGAAATGGCTGTTATG
>NW_005303746.1:0-735 GCF_000412655.1 Myotis brandtii
GAAAATGGAATGGGGATGGTGAGATAGAGACCAAACAATAAAGAATGCTGCTGGCAGACTAGAAATTCTGAGGAATTCCCGAAAGACAGAGACAGAGATCACAGGGCATTCGTTGGGGCTACTTTTAAAGCTGCTGGCTCCCGGCTGCATTAAGTACAGAGGTGCTCACCGACCGACTGAAGCCTAGAGTGTGGGTACTGAGCCAGAAGGCAGGACAATGCCCCCCACAGGAGATCACCATCCCAAAGGCAGACTAGGAGCTCCCAGACCTGGGAGGGAAGACAAGGTGCACAGCTTCCAAGATCATGTTATGCCCCGACTCCACAATCACCAGGGGTGGGTTATATCCAACAGAATGAGCGGAGGAAGTGGGATTCTCAAGAATGAGCACACATCTGGGAAAAATCAACACCCTGACTGATAGCCACCAAATGAATAAAAGAACAAATACCCAAAGAAAGAGAGTTAATAGTATAGAGGAAGACTTTACAACACAGGACATTCATATCCCTGGAGAGATTTAAGAGGACCTTTCATCCATGAAAAAGAAACCGCTAGAGATCTTAAAAGCTCAATCAAAATCAAGCCAAACAATTTTATAAAAACACAGTACAAAAAGACAAAAAGGAAGTTTGAAAGAAAAATTAAGTCACTTGCAAAGACAGATGTGGGCCAACATTTGTCCACCAGATGCTCCAGAGGACAGAACAGAAACAATGGAAGACAGTAATGATC
>NW_005303747.1:0-735 GCF_000412655.1 Myotis brandtii
AAAATAAAATAAGCAATGTGGAGCCATCAAAGTTTTCCAGTGAGAAAGTGACATGGCTTATTTTAGAAGAATAACTATCAATAATATCACAGAGGATAGGCTTAGAGAATGCAGTGAGGATAGGCCAGGGAGGGGGCTACTGAAGACAGGAAATCAATAAGATGGTTGTAATCTAAGATAATGAGGTACAAACTAAGATGGTAGTTCATTGGAGAGAAGGCAGATGGGAAGTTACTTTAAGCTTAGAGTAAGTAGGACTTGACTGATTACATATGGGCCTGATAAGAGGCCTTCAGATATAGGGTTTATACCGAAGGGATCTGTGAAAAAATGCTCAACACCATTAGCCATTGGGGAAATGCAAATTTTAAAATTGAAATAAGGTACCACTACATACCTATCAGAATGACAAAAAGTGTTTAAGTGCCAAAAAATGCCAATAAAAGAGCTAGCATGGATGCAGGACACCTGGAACTCTTACGCATTACTATAGGAATGCAAAATGGCACAGCCATTCTGGGAAAACAGTTTAGTTTAACTTTCTTACAAAGTTAAAACATGCCTGTGCCATGTGACCCAGCAAGGTCATCCTAGGTGTTTACTCCAGAAAAATGAAAACATAGGTTCACACAAAAACCTATAGACAGTATATAGAGCTCTACTCATAATCCCCCCAAACTAAAAACAACAAATGCCCTTCAATGGGTGAATGGATAAATAGGTTGCAGTATATCC
>NW_005303748.1:0-735 GCF_000412655.1 Myotis brandtii
CTTTCTGGTCCTTGCAGGCCAACCCCCGAGGTGAGATGAATGCTGACGTAGCTAGGCCCTGATGCAGTGGCTCGCCTGCTGCTCCCGTCTCGCTGGCTGTCCATGTGTCCTAACTGTCCCTTAGGCGGGAGTGCAGAGACCCTGTGAGCTTGATGAGCACAGCCCAGCCCTGCCCCGCGGGGGCTGGGTCATGCGGCCGGCGCCCCTGCATGGCCCGTTCTAACCTGCTCCCCCTGCTTCTCAGCAGGCGAGGCAGGGAGCCCGTTTGAAAACCCAGAGTCTGCTTTCCGTAGTCGTTACTTATTTCAGGAAGGACGGGAGGAGTAAATGCGATTTTAAAAGACACTATGACATTACTGTTGTGTTCCCTTCCGTTCCCTGAGCTGATACACAAAAGGGTGTGCTTAGCCACGAAAAGAACAAGCTGTATGATTTCACTCATGTGTGGATAGAAAACAAAAAGCAACGAATAAACTAACAAAGCAAACAAAACACGCTCAAAGGTACAGGCGACAGAGAGAGGTTACGGAGGGGGGAGGATGGAGGGAGGGGAGTGGGCAAGGGGGTCAGGCGCGTGGAGACAGGAAGCTGGGCGTCTGGGGCCAGAACAGAGCACACGGATGTCAGCGATGACCTTGTGCACCTGACACTGTGTAACGTTAGCAACTCATGTTACCCCAGTACAGTTAAATTAAAAGGGGGGGGTTGTACTTAATCATTTTATGTGAAGTGCGC
>NW_005303749.1:0-735 GCF_000412655.1 Myotis brandtii
GTTTGGATTACCATTCAGCAAATAAATATGCAATCCCCTCCACCTCCCCCTGTAGGTGGTGTATCTCCCTGCCTTTTGGCTTTCATCTTGACCATGTCTTACTTTAGTCAATGACACATTTGAGAATACAACAAAAGCAGAAGCTTGAAATATGCCAGCATGTTTGTGCTTGCCTTTTTGCATGTCTTTTTTCACCAGGAACATTACTCAGGTGGCCACTGATCCAAGGAGAATGTGAGATACTTGAAACAGACCTGGATCAAATCTGCAGCTTGAAGTCAAATCTAGCTGAGCCCACCAAGATCAACACAAGTCCAGCCAGACTGCAGGCACATGAGTGAGGAAAAACAAACAGAAAAGTATATGTATATATCTGTGTGCAACTGAGTTTGGGGTAGATTATGCAGCATTATTATAAAAACAATAAAACAAACTATATCTCCAAAAACTCTGTAAGACATAGTTTCCCTGCGTTTGGATCTTCCTAACAAAGTGGTTATCAACCAGGGGAGATGTTGCTCCCAGGAGAACATTTGGCAATGTCTAGACACATTTTGGTTTGTCTTACTTTGGGGAGGTGTGTTACTGACATATGGTAGGCAGAGGCCAGGGATGCTGCTAAGCATGCTCCAATGCATGGGATGCCCCCACAACAAAGAATTTATCTGGTCAAAATGTCAGTGTTGCTGAAGTTGAGAAACCTTATCCTATATAATAAAAGGGTAATATGCAAAT
>NW_005303750.1:0-735 GCF_000412655.1 Myotis brandtii
AAAAAAACCTCTGTTCCCCTAAAGCACCTATATTTATACAGGGAAACAAACAAAATATACTTTAACTAGTGAAAGATAAATGAATGGGGTTAAATTAATGTGGATAAAGTCATGTTTTTTTGGCTGTGAATGGGAGGGAAATGGTCAAGGGCATTTAGTGATTTGAAGCCAGGGATGCTGAGTATTTAGCAGTGCACAGGGCATTTGCACTATAAAATTAGCCCCATGCCCATACTGACCTCAGTGATAAATATTGAAGAAATGAATGAATACCTTGTGTATACTAGGAACCTTAGAAGGAACACAAAATAGGGTTATAGAAGGGAACTTTGCTTCAGATCTACAAATCACAACTTGTGTAACACAGTTTTTATTTTCCTCATTGTGAAACATCTCACCTGACTTCTTCAGAACCAAAATTCATTTAACACTGTGATATAATTAGGCTCTGGCTTTATTGCTAGAGTCATAGTGAATAGGCTTAAGAGTAATGGTTTTAATTGATAAAATAACTTTTTGAAAACTAGAACATGTGTGTGTGGAGGAAATCTTGAGTGTTTGGGGGAGATTTATATTTGTAATTACACTTTCCTTTGCCTAACCTTAAAACTATTTTGCATATATTAGCACACAGACTAATAAAAAGGCATACTCTAGTCATATTTAGGAGTTGAAAGCAAGTATAGTATTAAAACAATCTCCATAGCCCTAACCGGTTTGGCTCAGTGGATAGAG
>NW_005303751.1:0-735 GCF_000412655.1 Myotis brandtii
TTTTTAAAACCATGATTTGGTTAAAACAAGACTATTTGAACTTCAGGCAAGTATCCTTTCTAAGATGCAAAGTCTTATTAAAGCCAAAAAGCAGATATCCTCTCCTAGAGTTTCAATTACTCTTGCTGTGTTACTGTCATCATTTTCTGCCCTTTCCTTTCAGGCCTGTGAGTGGCAGCTCCTGATGTCGATAGGTGGGGAATGCTTCACCATATCTTGTTGGTTTCTCTTAACCTGGATCACACCCTTGTAAAGAGCCCCCTTCATTAATGTCTTCTCAAATTTATCATGTAAATTCAACTTTCCTGCTAAAACCTTATTTGATAAACATGGCATCCAATCTGGCTCCTTCCTAGCATTCCAGGTTTTTCCAAGTGCTCTATTCAACATCAAATTGTTGTGCTGGCATTTCCTTAATCAGACCATGCTGTTTTAAGTCAATCTATCCATTTGTTTATTGTTTTATGTTCTGGCCAAAATCTCTTTCCTTCCTGTACACCAGGATAACCACAACCCATCATTCAGGACCCTGTTTGAGGTGCCTTTTTGTCAAGCCTTTCCTAGATTTCACAGTTAGACCTGGAAGCCCATAACAGCCTGCATATACCCTTATTACATCACAGTTTTCACTGGCCCATTCACTCAGTCATTCACTCATTATTCAATTAGATCATTCATTTGTATTCACTCAATACATATTAAATAGATGCTTTCTATGGGTGCCAGGCACTTCTC
>NW_005303752.1:0-735 GCF_000412655.1 Myotis brandtii
GGAATCGAACCAGTGACCTTTTAGTGCATGGGACGATGCTCAACCAACTGGTCGGTGATGGGATGAGCCGCACCGATCAGGGAAATTTTAAATATCTTAAAAAGAAAAATTAAGTTTCTCTCTCACAAATGTATTCATGGAACATGTAGCATTCAGCTATATTTACTATAGCCCTCAATAATAAATGTTTTAAAATATTCAACTTTTTGTTTGGATATAGCAATAGGAGTATTGCCAGACAACTTACCTGTGACTATATATTTTAAACTCCTAAGATAAAAATTAACCCACAAGACAAAAAACAACTAATCAAAGTCATATCATTGTCCATCCTGTCACTAAGATGCTGGGGGCCACAGCCAGAGCTAGACAAAGGAATGTGAGGCAGAGATACTTTTCTTCTCTCTTCAGGAGTGGCCCCCCAAGTGGCATTAGGGAAAGGCCATTTGTAATAGTGTAGGGAAAATATTAGAACTGTATTTTTAATCTAAGCCACAAGGAAGCAACTAAGCTATTTTACGTGGTTCAACACCATTTCCCTCATCCAGTCTGCATGTCAGAGCCTTCAGCCCCATGCAATGACCAAGGTATCCAAAAATAAGAGAGGAGGCACTTGTTTCAAAAATGTCAGGGTGACAGCAACATACTGGCTCATGTGCTTGTTTCCAGTGTATCTATTATGTTGTAGTTTTTGTGGACCCAGTGAAATAGACTAGCCAATCAGGTTTTAAATGA
>NW_005303753.1:0-735 GCF_000412655.1 Myotis brandtii
AAGGAGAGTTCTGAGCAGAAGAATGATGTGATTTGTGTTTTAAAAAAAAAAAGATCATTCTATTTGTTACACTGTGAACAGATTAGAGAGAGGTAAGAACAGCTGAAGGAAGACCAGTTAGAAGCTACTGCAGTAGTCCAGGAGAGATGGAGACTTGGACTAAAGCGATGAGAAGCAGGCACTAGGATTTATGAAGATGGAGCTACAAAACTTACTGGGATGTGAGTGGTTTCATTTTTTTGGTCTCAGGAAATGGTAACACCATTTATAAGAGATCCAGATTGTTCCTATTAGGCTAGAACAGCAGTCACAAACCTTTTGGACCTCAGAGACCACCAGTAGCCCGTGGATCACCGATTGGCGACTGCTGGGCTAGAGCCATTAGGTGTCCAAGGGTGAAATTCAGTACCTGGGTGGACATAAGTCTGCAGTTCAAGGGAGAGTCAGGGCTGGAGATAACAAAAGGAGAGTATTTCCTTTTGGAAATACTTAGGAATGGGCTTAGGAATAATATAAGTGGAGGAGAGACAAGGGCAGAGGATTAAACCCTGGAGCACTCCAGCATTTACAATTTAGGAAGGGGAAGAACCAGTAAAGGAGTTGAGAGGGAATAGCTAGTGAGACAGAAAAGTGTATTTTCTGAGAAATCAAGTGAAGAAAGTACTTTGCTGAGATGTAAAGTAAGTAGAGTACTGACCATCTCTCCTGGACTTTTGGATTTAGCAAAGTAGAAAG
>NW_005303754.1:0-735 GCF_000412655.1 Myotis brandtii
GGGGGCTTGGAAGGATCCTGTTCAGGGCATGAGGACAGACTGCACAATTTCTGAGAGAGTAAAGTGCATGGCCAATTTGAGAATGCAAGAGACACTGGGGAGGGTGATAAGAGTGACAGAGAGGGCAATGGATGCATCCCTGGAAGGTGAAATTCAAAGGGAATCTATTTGAAGTTTGTCCACCCTTATGTCCATGATGATCCGGTTGCTTGTCAGCATTGCAGAGGTTGATGCACTAAAAAGATGAGGTCTGTTATATTAAAGGCAAAATCCGGGCCACCCGACTGATTACATAATGCAACCCTATTCTTGTAAAATTAAATGTGAATATAACATTCATTTATTCCATTGCTTCACCTATTGCCTCACTATGTTCGCCATGTTCCTAGGCGACATAAGCCTGCATAAGGAAGAGGGACTAAAAGTTCCCGGGCCCCACCCTCCTGGGAAATCAGCAATTCATATTTATGAACCTCTTAAAGCAGTCCACATGTCCACTAAAAATGATAATGCTAGTTATTGTAAAATATCTTCCTGTATTTTTTACAAGGTTCTCTATCACAATTGCCTCTCCTGGACTAGTGATGAAGAGCTATTTTCATTTTAGAAACTTTAAAAGTGTCAGTCAACCAGCACTGCACTCTTGTGACTTAAAAACCCTTCAGTGATGGAAGAGAGAAAAGCTGGATGAAGCTTTGGAAGGAGTTGCTGTGTGTGTGTGTGTGTGTGTGTGTG
>NW_005303755.1:0-735 GCF_000412655.1 Myotis brandtii
GTGTAAATATCAGGTTAATGTCCTCTCCTTGGCTTCCATCCTTGTCTCTTCCCTCCCAACCTCTATCTGTGCCTCCCCTGCTCTGGTTTCTCTCCCTGAACTTGCCTTACTCTCCTGCCCCAACTTTTTAACACATGAAATTGGAGGACACAAGTGAGTCTTCCTTTTGTCTTGGCATTTAGGCAGAGCCCCCAAAGGCCAAGAACCATTCAGTAGGTGCCAAATATGCCGCACTCTAAATCGGGGTGCTGGCAAACTTCTGCTGTTTTGAGTAAGAGTCTGAGAAATCAATTGTGCCACCATCAGCTCCTCAGGAGACAGCAGAGGCACATGGCCAGCCTCTCTCTGAAGGGAAGTTATCCGTGGGCTGTGTAGGGCCCCTGCTGCTGCTGAAGGTAGAAGGTCTCCTAGAATTTGACAGATGTCCCCGGGAGTTTGAGGAGCATAAGAGGTGGTATCTGACCCCTGAAAAGCCTCCTTGTGAGAGGGTACCTTGGGAGGGCCTGACCTTCCACGGTGTTGGAAAATCTCACTTTTCCTGTGTGTCTCCTTTATGCTCCCACTACTGTCACGCAACACTTCTGACACCAGATGTGTGGGGTTCAAACAATTCTGCAACACCAGCTGGGTGTCCTACTGAGACAGGCCAGTAAGCCAGGACAAGGGAATAGAAAAACTGAGACAGACAGCTGAACAAACTGGCCGAGCAATTTACAGCCACATACAGAAGGTCTC
>NW_005303756.1:0-735 GCF_000412655.1 Myotis brandtii
ATTCCTGACAACTTCCCCTCAGTTTAAATACTTAGAGTCCAAGAAGTGCACTTGTATTTATTTTTGAGGTGATTTTTAAACTGAATAACAGATTTTTAAAATACAAACACAAATAAGCAAACAAATTTATCACAAAACAACAGTTTTCAAGTAGCTAAAATACAAAAAAAAAAACGCACTTAAGGAAAAACAGATTTATCTCTAAGGTATTTATTTCAAAAGAAAAAATGCAGATACTTGCAAAGATTGTCCATCAGTACAATAAAAGCCAATTTTAAGTTGGCTTGCCATGCAATCTTAGAACACTCTGAGTTCAACTTGACTGAGGAATTTGCTCTTCGCATGACATCTCAGCAAAGAGAAGAATGTGTGGTGAGACGATGACTGTTGTGCAGTGAGAAAAGTCGTGCAGGGTGCAGAGATCAGGGGAAAGAGAAACCTATTGGAATATAATCTTAGCTTTGTGTGACGAGTTAATGTTAAAGCATGTCATTTATGAATAACTTCAGTTAAATCTAAGAATAAAGGTAGTGTAGCTAACTTTATTTCTTTCAAGGCTTGAAAAGATCTCACTCTTTGCCTGCTTTAACCTTTTCTCATCTCAACATACAGCATTCTATTTAAAAGTCTTTCTATTGGATTGCCTATATGTACAGGGCTGAGGCGAAAGTAGATTTATAGTTGTTTGTATGGAAAAAAATACAATCTATATATATAAAAGGCTAATATGCAAAG
>NW_005303757.1:0-735 GCF_000412655.1 Myotis brandtii
GAATTTCGTGCATCAGGCCTCTAGTAATAATATTATAGTGCTCAGAATTGTTAGGTATCACTGTAAGCACTTTACAAATATTAACTCATTTAAATCTCACTTCAGTATGCAGCAGAAACGGATACTATTTCCACTTTATAAATGAATGTACAGAAATACAGAGAAGTTAAATGACTTGCTCAAAGTCACACAGCTAGCAAGTGGAGGGTGAGATTTAACCTGGAGAGTCCAGCCTGGAGCCTGGACCACTACCCTGTGCTACTCTGTAGGGATCTCAGATTTCTAGGCTGAGTGCAAACATGCAAAAAGCTCAGATCTCACCTAGCACCTCCTCCCTTACCTGTCACCCAGCAGCATGGCACATATCCCAGAGTGTAAGGCTTGAGGTAATTTAGCTGAATTGCCTCATCCAAGAGACATTACTGATGAGAAGCAAGGAGTCATCCAAAATGCCCTACTACAACAGTATTTTTACAAAGTACAAAAAGAATGAAATATTTTTTTATTTTTTGCTGAGTTTATTTTAATAAAGCAAGATCAAGATAAATGAGGCATTTACCAATCTGTCAAAACTAACATTTATTCAAAATAAAGAGAATTATTACTCCATTAGTTATTTTAAATTATCTTATAAAGGTCTCCAAAACATTTCATTCTCAGAAAGTCTTTTTAAAAATCAAAGCTGTACTTCTCAACCTTTCTTCTCTTATACCCTTAATTTAAAAAGAAATTCTA
>NW_005303758.1:0-735 GCF_000412655.1 Myotis brandtii
TGCACTGGGCCCCTAGTAAAATTATAGAGAGGGGATGGAGAGGGAGGGAGAGAGACCCTGGAGAAAAGAGACAGTGTCCCACAGTCATCAAGTAAGGTAGGAATCAACTATGTTGTTGGAGTAAGAGCAAGAGGGTGAGAGAATATCAAGTGCATATTATCTGCAACAAAGCAAAAATAATTTATAAGCTTCTCATTGAGACTGCTAGCTAGAAAGGAAACTTGAAGGTGCTCTATGTATTGTTTCATTTTACTGAGTACAGTGTTTACAAGGTTTACCCAAGCCTTGGTCCTTTTAACTCTATTCTTATAGAAGCTTAAGAATTACTTGAGGACTTTCAACTCTCCAGCAAGCACAAATGTAAACAAAGCTATGCTCCAGTCAGAGCGGAACAGTTCCATCCCCCACTAAGGGATGGCTGCTGAATGGCACAAGAGGCAACTAACTCCTTCCACCAGCCTGTCTGGACATCCTGCCTTCTGGCTGCCATGTTAAGCTTAGTTTTGACATGTGTTCAGTTACTGCCACATCATTCCCAGAGTGTTGAAAGTGATCACAACAAGAGATGAAGATCATGAAGAAAACAAAAGCAGCAATCATTTTAGACAAAATTGAAAGTGGCGCTATGTATACAGGAATGTAGGATCAATCATTTTATTCCAATAAGGACTACAAATTAAAAATACTGCCCCTGCCTGGCCGGTGTTGCTCAGTGGTTGAGAGTCAACCTATGAA
>NW_005303759.1:0-735 GCF_000412655.1 Myotis brandtii
CTTTTAATACATATTATATTATCAATTTATATTGCTGACATTGATTCTCCATTTTAATAGTCAATAAAGTTGGCATTCTTAGCTTTCCTGCTGTCTTCTTCCAACACCGACATTTTCAAAAATTATATTATAATTTTTATCTCATCAGCTCTTAAACATGTTATCTTTTGAAAACTTGATTCTTAGAATGCTTGGTCTTAGCAAAATATTTATAATATTTACAGTCTAAACCTGAGTTTTTAACATGTATTTTCCCATTTTCAGGTTTAAATCTGATTATCATCTTTGTTGAAATAAAAGTTTGTTTTATTTTTCTTTTTAGAAAATAAACTTAAAGTTACTGTGTACTCTGACTTCTACATGTAGAAGGATATTATATGTTTAATACTATGAAGAAAAGTGGATGGATAGAAGATTCAATGTACTCTTTGTTATATAGATTTTTATAATATGAACAAATAACAAATGTTCTTCTTTGTCTATATTTTTATATTTTTCTAAAATTAGAATATAATTATTTTTTAGAATTTGGTAATAGCCAATTCTAACATCTATCAGTTTATCTAAAATATAACTTTAACATTTTTTCTTCACATAATATAACTATTATAATGAAATTGCATGTATCTATTCTCTAAAGTTTAGACATATGTGCAGAAAATGTAAAGTTTTATTTGCCCAAGCATTTTTGATTAATGTAAAGCTTTTCATTAGTGACCAAAATTGCAAGGAATT
>NW_005303760.1:0-735 GCF_000412655.1 Myotis brandtii
TTTTTTTTTTTTGCAGAAGAGAAGCCAGTTGTCTTGCAGAATTCTACTGAATGATTTAAAACACAATGCTGAGTGTCCCTTTCTTGCCTAAAGCTCTTCACCAGAAACCCACTACCAGAGGGTTAAGGATGAAACTCTAAGATGCCCACAGGTCCTCCATGCTACACCTTCTGCCCAAACCGAACTGTCTGAGGGGTAGTCTTCAGCCCTCCACTGTCCTCCACACCCAAGCCAATGCCTCTGGACTTTGGTTCATGCAGTCCCCTCTGCCTCAAATGCCCTTTCCCCTCCTCTTTTCCCAGTTAATTGTTACTTGTGCCTTAAAGTCTCAATTCAGGCAGCACCTCCTTCAGGAAGTCTTCCTGATTACCCTGCCTGGGTGCTCCCCAATCTCCACTCCTATCCCTATCCCTGCACTCAGAACACCGTGTTCTAATATTATGAGTGTGCCAGTCTCTTTCCCCAGGTCACGAGAGGACTGAGGACAGGGACTATGGCTTACCCACCTCTGTGTGCCTCAAAATGTGTGTGGAATGAATGAGTGAGAAACAGGAGAGAGGAAGAACGGGAAAGAGGTGGAAAGGTGTCAGCACACCTTCACTAAGGAAGAAAGCCAGAAGAAGGGCACTGTTGATGGTCTTTATCCAGGAGGAAAAGCAGAGGGCTCTCATGTTCTTATCAGCCTTCCTCTGACCATCACAACAAGGAGCCCCAGAACTGTGTCCCCTGCCCTTT
>NW_005303761.1:0-735 GCF_000412655.1 Myotis brandtii
GATATTGGAATTCCTCTAACAAAACCACCTTTAGCTTACTAGCCTCACCCATATGCATAAAAATTACATTAGCTTTTCAGACTCATTTATAAATATGAGCAGCTAGCCAACAATCACCTGAGGAAACCTCTAATAGGAGAAATAAAGATAGTAGGGGAATGTAGGGAGATGGTGATCAAAGGATACAAAATAATAACAACTTTCAGTTATAAATGAGTACCTTCTGGAATCTCATATACAGCATGGTTACTATAGTTAACAGTCCTGTATTATATACTTGAAAGTTGCTAAGAATTTAGATCTTAAATATTGTCACCATGAATTAAAAGAAGAAAAGGTCATTATCTGAGGTAATGTAAGTGTTAAGCAATACCTATGCCTTAAACTTATACAATGTGATAGAACAATTATACCTCAATAAAGCTTGAGAGAAATAAAATAGATGGCTGCCAGGAACTGAATGGCAGGCTATAGATTGCCAAGCCCTGTTTAGTCTATTCAATGTTTTCTCCTTAATGTGTCAAATGGTAATGGCCAATGTAGAAAAAATATCAGGCAAGCAAGTCCTTCAAGCAGGGGAAATTATCACTTGGAATGGTTGGAATTATTTGAGGAAGATTATATGTGCTTGAAACCTGCACTCACTATGATATATTTTAGATTCTAATTAATTGTATCTTCTGTAATTCTAAGTTCCTGTAATTATTAGATAGAAATACAGTATATTCTCAATAA
>NW_005303762.1:0-736 GCF_000412655.1 Myotis brandtii
TGTTTAAAATCTTCAATGACTGAAAACACATCCAGTGCTAAAATAAGGAGTTCAGTTATTGAGTTAGCTCACAAATATAGGAATGTAATTAATAGTTTTTAAAACTAAAGACTAGGTCTCATTCTTCTCCATAACTCATACCTTTCATAACACTACACCCTCTTGATTACTTTTCTTGGTCCCTGGCATTTACTTCTCTATGTCATGAGCAGTCCTTTCAATGTTCATATGACCATCAAACATTGAAGCTCCTGAGTTCTGGGTCAAACTTCTTATCTTCTGACTTATTTTTCCACAAAGAAATCATAGTCACTCTCATCACTGTGAATACAAGGTCATATGTCCATATTTCTAGCTCTAGCACTGTTTCATTTTTTTGAGTTCCAACTTGTAAAATGTCTTAGGGACAAGTTAAAACACAATTTCCAAACACCTTTTCCCAAAGAATTCTCTATGGCCCATTTTAATAGATATTCTAGTTGCACAAAATTATACAGTGCCATGTAGGCTATATATGATTTTGGTTTTTTCTTCAAGTGAAATGATAAAAGCAGAGGATTGATATGATATAGCTTATGTTTTGAACCACTCATTTTGGCTGCTTTGTTGAGAAGGATTATATACTAGTATGCATGTGTGAGGGCAAGGAGCAGTGGGTTCAAGAAAATAAGTAGAGACCATTTAGTATTCTAGCCATAATCCAGGAAAGAACTGATAGCTGGTGTCCCATAGATCA
>NW_005303763.1:0-736 GCF_000412655.1 Myotis brandtii
AAAAAAACACAAACAAAAACAAATGGCCAACAGGTACTCCATAGCACTAATCATCAGGGAAATGCACATCAAAACCACTGAGAGACATTACCCTACATTTTTTAGGATGATTATTATAAAAAAGGCAACAGATAAATGCTGATGAGTATGTGAAGACAACACATACATTGTTGTTGGAGTGTAAACTAGTACAGCCACTATGGAAAACAGTATGCAGATTTATCAAGAAATTAAAAATAGAACTAACATATCATCTGACTATCCCACTTCTGGGTACACAAAAGAAACAAAACCATTATCTCAAAGAGGTACTTGCACTCCCATTTTACTGCATGCAGCCTACTCAGGACAGGCAAGGTCCAATGGCAGATGAACGGATAAAGAAAATGTGAGATTTATACCTCTATATCTATCTATTTACACAGACATCTATATCATGGAATGTGGCT
This sequence comes from Myotis brandtii, assembly GCF_000412655.1. NCBI lineage: Eukaryota > Metazoa > Chordata > Mammalia > Chiroptera > Vespertilionidae > Myotis > Myotis brandtii. The sequence continues at coordinate 450 of NW_005303763.1, forward strand.
TACTATTAAAAAGAATAAAATTTAACCATTTGTGAAAGTCTGTATGGAACTTTCGGGCAGTCAGATGAAACTGAATGCACAGCCCCCTTGTAGCTTCTGCCAGTTTTATGCACCATACGAGTAAAAGAGCTGCACATGGTGATCTCATCTAGGTGAATGTTGTCACAAATAGCAACATAGTTCTTATTTTAGGCAAGTGCCTAATACTACCTTTGGCCCTTTTGTCCAATTTTCTTTTTCTTATACTCACTTCCTAGCTCTAGGCTCCTATTTCTTTAAAATAAATA
>NW_005303764.1:0-736 GCF_000412655.1 Myotis brandtii
TTTTTTTTTTTTACATTCTGTTATTGTGGTTGCCTAGAAACCAATACTAGGATCATGATTTAAGGCAGTGAAATTTCATGTCTCTTTTTCCCCTTAATGCAGAAAGAAGACTGCACTGAATGAATATCACTCAAAATTAACAGCATCTCATTAGAACTTTGTGACACTTCCCTCTGGGTGGCCACACAGAACGACTCTTGGTTGTCTTTAAAACTAAAGATGCACTCTTTTTAATTGGCCTGCAGAGAGTAGTCAATTTTCTGCTCCCTTCTAAGTCAAGATTGACCCTTTTCTATCCCTCAGGACCCCAGTCTCAGAAGTTTTGAACACTATAAAGCTGGGAGTTATACACTGATAGTGTCTTTCTTTACAACCACAGCCTATGTGTTGAACTGTTGTACTTGATTTTAAAAGTTTCTTTAGTAACAAAAATGATATAAGCATTATAAGATCATTGCAGTGAAAGGGTATATCATTTCATGTATTCTTTCCTATATACCTGAGCTTTTTCTTTTATTTTTATTGAATTTATTGGAGTGGCATTGGTTACTCAATTATGTAGGTTCAGGTATACAATTCTTTGATGCATCATCTGTATATTGTATTGTGTGTTCATCACCTAAAGTCAAGTCTCCTTCAGTCACCATTTATCCCCTCTTCTTCCTCCCCCACCCATTTCCCCTCTGATAATGGGTTAATATCCAAAATTTGTAAAGAACTTGTACAACTCAACACA
>NW_005303765.1:0-736 GCF_000412655.1 Myotis brandtii
TTTCCTTTATAAATGTCTTACACATCTTCTGCTCTATTTACTCCTTGGTTATGTAAATTCTCTTGCTCTTGTACATGGTAGTTTTAAAATTATAGTGTTGCCGGTATATAGGAATGCACTTGAGTGTTATCGTTCATCTGAAATCCCAGGACCATGTAAGCACTCTTAGCTCCAAAAAGTTTACTGGTTCTAAAATTCAGTTGGGTTTTTATGATCATATCTGTGATTGATTGTTTTCCCTTTCCACCTGACAGCTTTTACTAAATGTTTCTGCTCTTAGTGCAGAGTTCAGGCCCGAATCCACCGCATGCTCAGATGGAAGTGGTGAGCGTGGGCGTGGCTGGCTCAGGCCTGGCCGTAGAGGAAAGTTTCTCAACCTTTCGGGGTGACAGTGGCTGTGGGTTTTCAGCAGGTCCCCCCCCCCTCCACGTATGGAAGATCCCGCCTCTTTCTAGTGAGTTCTGAGTCTTTACCCCGGTTTCTAAAATAGTTTTTATTAATTGACATTTTATTATGGAAGTAAGGTCTGCTCAGAGAAGCAGCAACCAAGTAGATGGAAAGTAGAATGACCTTTTCCAGCCCCAGCCCTTCTCCTCAGACAAAATCACTGTTAATATTTTGTCTTTCCTTCCGAAGATTTTCCATGTCCACACAAGCCTGCCTGCTTGGGTGCCTGTAAGCACCTCCCCGCCTTCCAGGACACCCTGGTCTTGGACTTGCCTCTGACATATTTCTG
>NW_005303766.1:0-736 GCF_000412655.1 Myotis brandtii
TATCTTTATGGCTGGCCTTGGTATTTGCAGTTGTTATACTAGAACTAGTTACTGAAATTAGTGAATTAATAAAATGCTGTAACTCTTACAATGTTAATGAATCATGTTGATTAGCAAGGCATGTGCAGGGGGAAAAGTTGAGATTGGGTATTCAAATAAAAGTAATTAAAATGAACATAGAGCTGAAAATGAAAATGTGACACACATAAATGACCCTATTATTTCAAGATAACAAAATGCTGTTCAGGCAATTTTACTGTAACGGAGCAGACCACTAGTTAATTGTCTGTCCCTTCCCTCCCACACTTTAGCTAGAAATACTTTTTGCTCTGCTATTATAATAGGAGAAGTTTAGAGGAGAGAGTCTGAAAAAGTTTGAGAATGACTCTTAAGAATAAATTACAGTACCATTCAAAGACATCTAACAGTACACCACTTGTTTTTATTCATGTCATGTCAAATAGAGAATTATCTGTCCTGTAATTTTCCATCAAATGCTGCAGGCCAATGCATGCAATCCTAAGGAGTGAGCAGGGAGGCAGTGCTTGATTTGTTCCCTGTCTCCCACAAAGATATTTGAGAAGCCTCAAAACCTTCCTGAACATCATAGAACTCTTGAAATATAACTTGTATCTTGAGCTTTTCCCAAAATCTGCCAGAATGGAAAGACAAGAGATGTGACATTTCCCTTGTGAGTGAAAGTAGGGAGAGACAAGGTGAAGAGCCAGATTTGTGG
>NW_005303767.1:0-736 GCF_000412655.1 Myotis brandtii
CTAAGTTTGTTTTTAGCTAACGTGGCTTCTATTTTTATCATTATTTTGGCATCTTTATTGAGGCACAATTAACATCTGAAAAACAGCACACATTTAAATTGTGCACATTTGTGAATTGTGACACTTGTATATACCCGTGAAACCATTATCACAATTAAAATAACACATTTCCATCAATTTCAAAACTGTTCTGCCACTGATCATAATCTGTCCTTCTCTCCATCCTCATCCCTCTGTGACCACTGGTCTGCTCTTGTCCCTGCAGATCTAAAATTATATGTAAATAGACTCACCAATTGTGTACTCTTTTTCTATGATTTCTTTAATTTATACGATAATTTTGAGCATCATTTATGCTGGGGTGTGTATCAATGTTTTTCTCTTTTTTACTCTAGGAAGTATTCCCTTGAATGGATTCATCACAGTTTCTTTATCTGTTCACCTGTTGGTGGACTTTTGGATTGTTTCAGTTTGGCACTACTACAAATAAATCTGATATGAACATTTGTGCTCTTTGTCTTTGTATAGACATATGCTTTCATTTCTTTGGGGTAGATACATAGAAATGGAATGGCTGAGAGATGGATGTTTAGCTTTTTAAGACAGTTTTCCACCACCAATGTAGGAAAGTTTCAGTTGTTCCACATCCTCACCAACACTTTCTATGGTCAGCCTTTTTCATTTTAACTCTTCTATTAAGTCTGTAATGTTGTCTCATGGTCGCTTTTTAAAAAAA
>NW_005303768.1:0-736 GCF_000412655.1 Myotis brandtii
AAAAATTTAATCCATAATTTAAAAATCTTTCAACAACAAAAATTCCAGGCTTCACTAGTAAACTCAACCACAATATTAAGAAATAAATAACACAAATTCTTCCAGAAATTGAAAATTTTGGGAACAGTGACCAACTCATTATGCAGTTATACCCTGATACCAAATCTGACACGAGGATTCCAAGATGGGAAATTATAAAGTCGTCTCATTCATGAACATGAAAACAAAACTCCTACACAAATATAGAAATGAAATCCAGACATAAATAAAAAGCATAACTTTGATTTCCTTCTTTAATAGTTTTAGTGAACTTCAGGGAAATTCTAATTATAACCAAAGCTATATACCCACTGGCATGGCTAAAATTACAAAGACTGATGACACCAAGTATTGACAAGGATAGGGAGCCACCAGTGCTCTCCAAAAGGAGAACAAGTGAAAATTGATACAACCACCTTGGAAAACTGATATTAAATATTACATTTGAATATATTCACAGGCTATACCATGGCAGTTCATAGCGGACAAATGCATGTTCCAAGGTACATGAACAAAAACTTTCCATAACAGCATTATTCATAATTGGTCAAAACTGGAGACAACCTGAATACCCATCAACAGTAGAATGGGAAAATAAATTCTGATATAGTCATGGAGTGAATATTACATAGCAGTGAAAATAAACAATACCATGGATGAATCTCACAAATTTAACTTTGAGTGAAAAGTCCAGTCA
>NW_005303769.1:0-736 GCF_000412655.1 Myotis brandtii
TAGGCTTGATGGGTCACACTGTTTAATCCCCTCATCATAATAACTCCTCAAAATGGCATATCCCCATTTCATAGAGGAGGAAACTAAAATAGAGTGATTTTGTGAAAGTCACAAGCAGCAGGGTGCAGAGTCAGCCACACCCAGGGCGGTATAAATCCAAAGTGATGCTCTTTCCTCCTCTCCTCCTTGAGTTCGGCTCTCAATCTCCCATGGAGTCGGATTGGAGGGAGGCAGGGAGCATAAGAACACAGACTGTCAAGTGACCTTGGGCAAGTTCCACAACCTTTCTGTGCCTCAGTTTTCTCCTCTGTAAAATGGGATGAGAATTGCACCTCCCATCGGCACCTGCGACACGGACCCGCATGCTCAGTAAATGAGTGACTGTGTCTTTCCCTGGTTTGCTGAATCCCCTGTGGGCAGCGTCTGAAGCTTAGATATGGCTTCCATTCCTTCTCTCATGTCATGAGCTAGGTACTCAGAAGCCTCTGGGATGCCCTGTACCATGTACCCTCTTCTAAGAGAGCAGGAGGGGAACCAGGGACTTGATGCCTCTGCCCTCCCGGACTGCCCTCTACAGGCCTGGGCAGAGCTTGCCTTCCTCTCGGGCCAGTGTCACTAGGAAGTGACTTCTCAGCTAGCTCTTCCGTTCACTCAAGTTCCCCAGAAAATGGGAGGTTCCCACAAGACCAGCCCCTGGACACCACACACACCAGACTGATAAACCCAAGAGGTGTAT
>NW_005303770.1:0-736 GCF_000412655.1 Myotis brandtii
CCCCTGCCAGTCAGGCCCCAGTGGACTCTGACCCAGCTGCGCCCTCAGGGACGGCCCTGACCACTGCCCGTCTCAGGGGCTGCCCACCCTGTAGGTACCTTTGGTCTCAGATGGGCTGAATTCCCATCCAGCCGCCCAGCCACGTCCTCAGACTCCCTAAAAGCAGGGTGTGTGTGGGGGGGTGCATGCAGGTTAAAATCCCTAAATTGAATAAATAAAGGGTCTAATCCCTTTCTCCGCCCTGGATCCAGGAACGCACACAGGGTCCCAGGTAATTGACAGCAGAATCCTGCAGGAGAGAAGACCACCAGGCCTGCATCGAAGTAGCTGGTTGCACAGAAAACACTAAAACGACAAGACGTGAGCGTGGAGCCAGAATGAGTGGCAGAAGGAGGGTCAGACACACATGGTGTCGTTTGTTGGTTATTTATTGGTGATGTCACGGTGAGAAGTCACAGGCCTGGAGTCAACTTCCTCGACTACAAGCCTGAGACAACAACGTTTACCGGAAAACTCACTGCTAGGATCGACCGGGCTGTGCGTGTCCAGGGTCTGGCCCTGCGGAGGCTGGGAGGTGTGTACCATCACCCACCACCAGCCAGGTGCTGAGGAAGCCGCCTTGTTCTGAGGATGGAGGAGGAGGAGGAGGAGAGGAGAGGAGAAGATGAGACAAAAAGTCAGGGGCAGGAGGAGAAGGAGGTGGGGCGGAGAGAAGAAGAGGAAGGAGAAGATGAAG
>NW_005303771.1:0-736 GCF_000412655.1 Myotis brandtii
ACCCCACACCCAAGCTGTCTTTCTACTCTCTATTAATGAGTTTGTCTTAAGTTTATTTTATTAACTTTATTTTTTCTTCTTCAACATTGTCTTAATTCTTATACCTCCTCTGTTTGTCCTATGAATTTTTAATACTTAATTTTTACAGCAGTTTTAGGTTCCCAGCAAAATTAAAAGAGGGGTACAAAGACTTCCCACATATCCTCCACCCTCATAAATTTATAGCCTCCCTATTGAGATCCTGTACTAAAGTGGTTCATTCATTACAATCAATGAACCTACACTGCCACATCATTGCCATCCAAAGTTTATAGTTTATATTAGGATTCACTCTTGATATTGTGACAAATGACATGTATCTATCCACCATTACAATATCATACAATATCATACTGCCCTAAAAATATTCTCTTCCCTGCCTCTTTCCCTGTGCCCCTGACAATCACTGATGTTTTCACTCTCTCTACAGCTTTGCCTTTTCCAGAAGGTCATATACTTGGAATCATACAGTAGTAGCTATTTCAGATTGGCTTCTTTCACTTAGTAATTTGCATTTACAATTCCTCTGTGCCTTTTCATGGCTTATATTTAAACATATAGTTCTCTTTGAGTTATTTTTTGTGAAAGATGTAAGGTCTGTTTCTATGTGTATAGATTAACTTTTTTACATGCAGATATCCAATTGTTTCAGTGCCATTTGCTAAAAAGACTATATTTGCATTTGTTATATATATAT
>NW_005303772.1:0-736 GCF_000412655.1 Myotis brandtii
CCTCCTTCTCCCCTTCCTTCCACTCTCTCTGACAAAATCAAAGAAAGAGATATCCTTGGGTGAGGATTAACAACAGCAAAAATTCCCCATTGTACATTTCCCTCCTATGTCCCCAACCCGGTGAATAAGGAAGCTGGGACTTGTCTTCAGGTCTCAGGACCTAACCTGTGCTGTTTTCTGTAGATGACATGGCTGCTTTTAAGGAAACTCCTTATTGAAACATCTTGTCTTTTCGGAATTGAGAGTCAAGCTCATGCCCCAAAGCCTACCAAGTCTACTACATCTCTGATGACATTCTCATGGGGTGGGGCAGGTAACTGCTATTGCAGAGCTTCCTAACCCACTCTCAGCCTGTTCCCTGCCTCTTTCACTCCCCCATCCTGCCACCATCCTCAGGAAATAGGCAGAGCAGCAGCTGAGTTGTCTCGAAAACCTCCCCAGGCATAGTGCGTACTGGTGATGCAGCGATGAACAAAACAGAAATGTCCTTTCTTCTCAGGGAGCTCTCATTCCAGTGACTTAAAATGAGCATCAGTAGATATTAAATTTCAGTTCTGCAAGATGAATAAGCTGTAGAAATCTGCTATACAACACAGTGCCTACAGTTAACAATACTGTGTTGGACACTCAAAATTTATGAAGCGGGCAGATCTCATATTGTGTTTGTATCACAATAAATGGAGTGGAGTGGAGTGGAGTGGGATGGGATGGTATGGGATGGGATGGGTAGAATAGA
>NW_005303773.1:0-736 GCF_000412655.1 Myotis brandtii
GAAAAGATGAAATACTACCATTTGTGAAAATATGGATTGTTTTTGAGAATATCATTCTAATTCAATTTAAAAGAAAGATGGAAAATAAATAAATAAAAGAGAGATGGTATAAGGATGTAACATTTAAACACCTATCAAAAAAGTAGCTATAAGTTAGAAAAATACTACATCAAAATTTTTTTCTTCAAATAAGAACCTGAAAAAATAACCAACTTTATAGATTTTACATTTTAGAGAATCAATAAGATTCTGCCTTTGAAGACAGAACTGGCTTCAAATCCTAGTCCTATTGATTAGTAATCATGTGATCTTCCTATAAACCTGTATTACCTCAGATGTTGAAAGAGATAGAAAATCTCATGGTTTGGGGCTGATTTTTAATATTACATGTAATGGTCTAGCAAGGTCTATACCTGACCAAGAGTAGCAAGGACAGAAAAAACCCTTGGCACCAAATGATTCCATCCAAATTCCTACAGTAAGTGACGTGATCAAACTCTAACATGGCTTCTTGAGGCTTAGGGCTGTATCTAGAATTACCCCAGACTCCCTTAAAATGTCTGCCTGAGGAAGCTCAACACAGCCAGGAGAATTCATTGTTTGTTTCAGCCAAAACCTGGGGATAGGCAAGCTCCTGAACCCCCTCTTAGAGCAGTTACTTTAGAAAGCTTGCAATTATATACCATTTCTCTGCCCATGTGAAACATAAATCATCTACTTCCCAAGGACCTAGAGC
>NW_005303774.1:0-736 GCF_000412655.1 Myotis brandtii
TACTCAATTGAGATTAGCTATTTTTTAATAATTAGTTAAATGACTGTCTTCCTTGTTTCCTCATTTGTTGTATTTGGTGATTTATAATAAATATATATTTATTTAGAAATTAATCTTAAAATTATAAGTATTTAAGAGTCACCAGTGGAATCAGACTATATAATTCCCATGATTCTTAGATTTCTATACTTAAACCTTTTTATCTGGCTTAAAAAAAAAAAGAAAAGAAAATATACCATTAATCACCTGATAGCCTAGTAACAAATGCCACCACAGGAGTATACAAGCTGCTGTGTGGGTGCTGACCTCACAGAGCAGATTTGCCCCAGCACGATCTGGCGCCTGCCAAGACCTCCCTTTGGGTGTGTTGCTTGTGGCGCTAATTGCTCTGATGAGTTCTGAAGCCTGCCATCTGGTATGTTGGTTCTGGGGCCTCTTGGGAGTGACGGTGCAAGTCAATGTCAGATGCTGCCTGTGATTGGCTCTGGGGTACTTATTAGGAGCCTCAAAGCAACGCACGGTTGGTAGCTGCCTGTGCTGAACATGGGGGCACGTGGGAGAGGCCAAGCTGCATACGAGCCAGCTGCCACCGGGAATGGGCCTGAGGCAGGTCAGCAAAGGCCTAAGGCACCTGGAGACCTGCCACAGCCTGCCAGCAGCTTGTTAGGCTCAGCCACCGAAAGGGCCTCAGGCAGTTCGCAGTTGCAAGAGGGTAGGGGTCTCAGGCAGTCACCAC
>NW_005303775.1:0-736 GCF_000412655.1 Myotis brandtii
TATTTAATACTTGCAGTGCATCTTGCACCACTAAGGACCATCCAGTGCAAAATGACAACTGACAACAATATTCCTGAAGCGTGCCCAGTGACCGGGAACTCCTAGGACACTTGAAGGAAAAAGTCATCCCTAAGCACACAGCTTGCCTACCTTGCAGTGGACCACACCCCTCCTTTTTCTCTACTGGCCTTCACGGCACTGAAGCTCACCCAGTCTAGAGTGGCCACTATAACCTGCAGCACACCAGAGCTGATCCCGTTTTCCTAGACTCTCTGAACTATCTGATTCTAACCACTGACCTACATTCCCGGCGCTCCTCCCTGGTTATTCTTTACTGTCGCTGTTCATAATAAAAGGGGCTTCTGTAAACGGATGGACAGAGCCAGTGCCCTCAACGGCAGGCAGTGTCTTTGAGTCAGGAGTGTGTCTGCAGTTTAGCTGAGTGCCCCCCAGCAAGGCAGTCCACCTCCAGGAGCCACACCTACCCTACCTGGCCTTCCCCATCACCTGGATAAACAGAGTGCAGACCTTGGCCTCGCACCACCCAGCGTGCAGGCAGGCTAAATGCAATAGCATGAGCAGGGCTTGGGCTCCTTTCAATATAGGGGCAATGTGTGCAAAGGGGGTAGGGGGGTTATTGAGGCTAGGTGAGCAGATGAATGTAGCCCCTTAAACAATAATATAAACAGAGACACTTTAAAATGGAGCCAGAGCTGCCACCCCAGAGGAACTGCCT
>NW_005303776.1:0-736 GCF_000412655.1 Myotis brandtii
AGCCAAAGGCGGCGGCAGCGGCGGCGGCGCTTCCCGTCTACGTCCCCGCCCTGGGCTTTCTGGGGGAGTGGGGAGTACCGGGGGTCCCCTGGGGCCTTTTGGGGCCTGTTTAGCCAAGAAAACCTTTGCCCGTTCCCCTCTCTCTCCCCTCTTCTGGGGGCAACCGCAGTCCTTTAAATAGGAGGGCTTATCGACTAAAATATCAATCCAGGCGTCAATATAGGGGATCTGATCCGGGTGGCCAGGGCTGCTGTAGCACACGGCCCGCACTGCCCCGGCCAGCCCCACGTCTAGGGTGCCCACGTCCGGCCAGCCTACCCTAAAAGCGGGCCACTCAAGTTCACAAAACTTTCTCAGATCATAAGCATTCACAGTTGCCCCGGATCCCTTCGCCCTCTCTTGGAAGTCAGTGAAGTTCTTAATTAAACACTCGAGGGGGCTCAAGGGGCCCTTGGACCCACCCTGTCCCATCTTGGCCGAGAGGGAGAGGGTGGTCAGTAAACAGATTGCAAGTACCGTAAAACCCTATGCAGGCGCGGCCGCGGGCGCGATAAAGGCTGGAGAGACAAGGCTTTACTGCCGCTCGGGGTCCCAGCAGGGACAGAGCAAATGCCCTCCCGGCACCAACCGAGCGTTCCGATAAAGTTCACAGAAAGCCACTAAGACAACAATCAACAGCAATCCCAGAAGTAACAAAAAGACAAACCAATCCATTCTCTCAGTTTCACACACACAC
>NW_005303777.1:0-736 GCF_000412655.1 Myotis brandtii
TGGAAAGACCATGGGTGAGGAAGAACTTGATCTGTTCCAGAAACACACAGATGTGATGGGGAAGCAGAAGGTATTTTGATTGGAGAAGACCAGGGGTGAGAGGCAAGTCTCAGAGAGTGGTCTCAGAGGACCTCTGGGCTATGAGAAGGTGTGTGGATCTTCTTCCAAGTGTAATGAGAAGCCACTTGAGGATTTAAAGCAGGAGAGGCACATGATCTAATTTGACTTTTAGAGCAATCACTGTGGTTATACACAGAGAATGGGCTGGAAGGAGCCACAAGAAGCAGATGGACAAGATAGGAGGCTACTGCAGCTGTAGGGGAGAGGAGTTGGTGGTGGTGTGGCCAAGGGCGTGGGGGGCAATGGAACAGAGAGGATTTGGGACATATTTTGCAAATCAAGCTGACCTGTCTAGTTAGACGTAATTAAACAGAGAAAGAGAGCCTTTCATTGGCAGCAGGTTCTAATGTTTGCACCTATCTGCCATTGATCGTGACTTTGATCTGGTTCATTACAAGGTCTGTTAACTCTGAATTAAGAGCATTAGAAAAGCTGGTCACTTCAGGCAGAAGTAGCCTAAAATGAGAAGTTCCTCTAAAGACATTTGTAGACACCAATATACCCAAAATATCTGGGTGCCACTGAAGACAAATGCTGGTCAAGTCTTCGGGTTGTGTCTCTATCCTGGGAAGCCCCTCATCCCTGCAGGCAAAATGATGTAGTAGAAAGTGCATTG
>NW_005303778.1:0-736 GCF_000412655.1 Myotis brandtii
CAGGATCTGAAGTTCCGTCTCCAGACTCCTGGTATACCTCTCTCTACCTTACAGCTGCTTCCTCCTCTCCTGACAGACAGACCAGAACCTGAGCAGCGTGTGCCACTGCAGAGGGTTCCTAGAGAGATGAGCCCAGACACAGAAATGCTGAACTTGAAAAAAAATCTAGATACTGTTTATAAAAAGCATGGATTTCAGTAACCCACTCCCATCCCCCAAGAGATTTCCTGTCTCGAGGCCAAAGCCATTTAAACTTGAATCTGAGCTGCTCTGACCTTAGCAGACAGAATGCTTTTAAAAGTTCTCTAATGATTAATTAACTGGATGTCATAAAGCAGATAAGCCTGACTCCACAGTAATGGGCTATTTTACTATCCCACACATAGTTTTTACTTATTTATACAATCCCTTTTCATAAAAACAATGCTCTTCTTAAGAAAGCAGAGAGGGCCTCTCGGGTTTTCTGCTCCACCTTACCTTCTCATAGGCCGTAGGGGTCCCAAAATGCATCGTCCGGGTCACATCTGTGGTTCCATCTCTTTCCAAAATAAAAGGGCAAGTTAGTTTTCAGTCAAAATAAGCTTTTGCTCACATATGAGACAGGCAAGGGTGTGGAGAAATTAGAACCCTCATGATCACTGGTGAACTTGTAAAATAGTGCAGCCACTTTGAAAAACAGTTTCCAGTTCCTTCAAAGGTTAAACCTTGAGTTACCCTATGACCTGGCAATTCCACC
>NW_005303779.1:0-736 GCF_000412655.1 Myotis brandtii
TGCATGTAAGTTCCCTGGTTAATCTCTCCCCACCCCAGATAGGACTCTTTTAAGCCTTTACTTACACACCTGGCACCACAGTGGTCTCGGAGCGTTCTGGAAGCAGGCTTGTTATGAAGCATTTAGCATTCAGGAACACTGGGAGGACAGTGTAGGGTAAAGGGGGCACTGATCCCCTGAGAAGTTAAAAGCTTGCAGATAGATCCCCAGAGCGCCTCCTGGCTGGCGACATTTCCCTTGGGGGCTCCTCTGGAGACAAGAGAAAGGGTCCGGGCAGACACTGGTCGGGTTGGGAAGGATTCTGAGCCCCATCAGGCCTCCGGAAAGATGCTTGGGGCTCTCAGCCAGGGCATGGCTCGTCTGCGGCAGTGGTTTGGGGGTGTCTTGGTGGCCTGATGCACGTCACCCTGTACTCGGGGGGGCCTTATGAAATGGGGGGGAGGGAGGTGGTTATCAGGGAATGTGGGGGTGGGAAACTGTCTTGTTTGCGGATCTTTGAGGCCACTGAACTTCCGGGGAAGCCTGAAACGAATCTGGTCTCCCAGGGCTGTGTGCGTTATTCCATTTTCAAGGATTCGAGGGTTTTCAAGTTAGAAATTAAATCATACCGTGGAAAACAGTGCAGCGGGCATCTGCTGAGCCCTGCGTTGGACAGTCACCGAGTGTCGTGCATGAACCAGTGTGCAGAGTGCCACCAGCTCTTTCCTGCTGCCTTCAAATGGACTTTATTTCATTA
>NW_005303780.1:0-736 GCF_000412655.1 Myotis brandtii
AGAGAGAGAGAAATAACACAAGAGAACTTTCCAATACTAAAATACATGAGTTTTAGATAGAAGGGGCCTTTGGAATATCCAGTACAATGAACGTAAGAAGATCCCAATATGGAACAACATCAAATTTCATAATTCCATGAGCCAACAAAATATTCTTAAAACTTCTAGAGATAATAAAAAGCCATACACAGAGGATCAGAATCAAAATAATATCATCATATGTCAACAGCAATGTTCAAAATTAGAAATCAATGGAATAACACCTTCAAATTCTGAAGTAAACTGATTTTCAATCTGAAATTCTATATCCTGTTAAATCAGTCAAGGATGAGAATTAGAATAAGACATGATCTGATATACAAGATCTCAAAATGTTACTTTCTATACATTTTTTCCCTAGGAAAAAATATATATACTACCAAAACAAGGGAATAAAGCAACATATATAACATAGATCCAAGACATAGTGGGTACAACACAGAATAGAGGTTACACAAAACCCCAGACAATAGCCATGTAGCCAAGACAGCATATCTAGATTAATATAGCAGGGTGGAGGGCCTTGGGAAGTCTCTGATTAAAACACAAAAAAACAAACAACATAAGTGGATCTAACATATTTCTGATCCATTTGATTACATGGAAAATATATGAGATGAGAGTTTATAGTTGTTGAAAATACAGAAAAAAATGAAAAATTTAAACAAAAAAAAGATGATATTGAGGGGGGAAAAAA
>NW_005303781.1:0-736 GCF_000412655.1 Myotis brandtii
AGTTCATAAAACTGGGGAATAAAACAAAACAAAACCATTCATGATCCTACCAGCCCAACATAACTATTCCCATGTTTGAAAATTCCCTTCCAGTTTTTCTTACTATGTATATTTTTCTAAAGTCTCTGAGATAGTTATCTTATTTGAATTCTATCAAATATTTCAGAAGAAAAGTTTTGTTTAAATATCATCGCACTTTCTGTGATCATCATTTTCTATTTACTTTGGTAGTTATTTCAGAAATTTATCTCCTGGGCAAAAGTTTTTACTTCACAAGTTGTACTCAAGTTACAGAGAACTTATTAATATTGTCCTCAGCTCCACACAGAATCCAGTATTTGGTCCAAATGCAAATCGATGTGACAATATATATTTCATAATAATTTTCTTCTCTCGCTCACAAATTATTTTAACAAATAAGGCCCATCATTTGTATTAACTAATTAAAATATATTATCATTACTTCAGGGCAAAGCATCATCCTGGCGACATTAATAGATTCAGTGTGGTACATGATTGATAGTTTGAACCATTGAATCATGCCGGCTGGTGTTTAAATAATGCCAGGGTTCAAGTGATTAAATTGCACTGCAGAACTGGTCATTTTAAACAAAGTAACTTAATGTACGGCATCTGATTTGCATAAATACTCAGCATCTCTCAGGTAGTGATACTGAAAGAGATTAAATGCATTCTGATTTATAAGCTTTCAGAGTTGAATATGATACTTTGATCT
>NW_005303782.1:0-736 GCF_000412655.1 Myotis brandtii
GACAGTGGCCCTGGCTGAGGATCCATTTCTTTTTCTCACTAACGTTACACGGGAATTACTTTGAATAAAACGTTACTCAAGGATTGCTGTCCTGCATTTTACTTTACACAGTCGTCAGCCTACAAATGCACAAATGAACATACCTGAGAGATATGTTCCCAAGACCCCAGTGGATGCCTGAAACCTGGGATAGTACTGAACCCTAGAAATAATGCTTTTTTCTATATATACATATACCAAGGATAAAGTTTAATTTATAAATTAGGCCATAGTAAGAGATTTACAACAACTAATAATAAAATAGAACAATTATAACACTATACTGTAATAAAGGTTCTGTGAATGTGGCATCTCTTTCTCCCAAAATATGTTATCGTCCTGTACTCACCCCGCTTGTGCTGATGTGAGATGATACAGGCCTACGTGATGAGATGACGTGGGTGGATGACGTAGGCTTGGTGACGTCATGTTCGGTCACTAAAATGGTGACTTGAACACAAGCCCTGCAACACCGCGACAGGAAACCTGATGACCCGGGCGGCTGCTGCGTGACTGACAGGGTGAGGGAGGAGCGTCCACAGCGTGGACACGCCCCGAGGGGAGGAGTCACGTCCTGGGCTGAGAGGCGCGAAATAGCGCGAGATTTCATCACTACTCAGCAGGTTGCTCAATTTACAATACCGGAATTGTTTATTTCTGGAATTTTCCATGTAATATTTTCAGACCGTGAATGTCG
>NW_005303783.1:0-736 GCF_000412655.1 Myotis brandtii
CCTAATTGTTGTCATCTAAGCTGTCATATGTAAAAAGAAAGCATTATGTGAACTATCTTCCAGTGATTAAGGGTTTTCAAGCTTTGTCCTGTCCTTCTTCCATTCATCTTCTTTGAGCTAGATGTACTTACGAGGGGACCAAAGCACCCCAGTTGCTAAACTGAGAACTAGCTTTATTTCTTGAGTCGGATGAAACTTCCTACCTAGTGAGGAATGGTAACAAGCCCAGCACTGAGAAGCTGACTTTTCAAGAAATGATGACAGGTGGGCTGAGTCAGGATTTTGATAGCAACAAATGAGCTAGAAGGAGTGCCAGTTATCCTTGCCAGAGGCCTCAAACAACTGCAGGCGTTTGACGTCCTGGCTAGAGAGAAAATAGTTCTTGCCCCAGTCACAGTAAAGGCTATTTCTTATTCTTGGGCAGGGATTGGGTCTGGGATCGCTGAGAAACAAGCCCTACACAAGATCTTTGAGTGATTGACTGCTACCTATGTGTACCTCAATGGGACATGAGATACATTGAATGCCAGTGTCTGGGATCAAAACTCAACAGTTACATTTGTCTACCCATATCTGAGAAGCTTCATGTATGTGAGGCATGCTTGGAATGGTGGCCACTCAAGGTCAGGATGGGAAGAAGAACACTCAAGATTGATCAGTAGGCTGCAGGCAGAAGTTGTAGAGAATGAGCCAGTGTCCAAAGTTTTCTCCAGAGGTTGAGACATGGTGCTTAAGG
>NW_005303784.1:0-736 GCF_000412655.1 Myotis brandtii
TTCCACTTCTGAACCATCCTTAAAGCAAATCAGCCCGGTCACAGCATCCTTGCGTGGTCCAGGGAGCCACCATGCGGCTGGATGCCTTCTCACCCACCCAGGCCTGGAAGTGCTGAAAGGAGCAAGCAGGGCTGACTTGTCCTGCAGCCCGTCCTATAAGGCCTTACTGTTTCTGGCCTCTGTTCCTCACGGTTCCCTTTGATGGATTTCACGGAGCCTTGATGTCCCGTGGGCTTCTTTTGTGAAGCTGGTTTTCTGCATGACAGCTCACGGCAATGTCAACACCAGTGATGCCTGCTTTCCCTGCCTTCGCCCTCGGGGCTCCAGCGAAGCATTTCCACTAATAAGCAGTCATCAGTGCTACCCTGTGTCCTACTGACCATCTCCCCCTCCTCCACCCCTCTCCCTGATCTGACAGATACGGGCGAACAGCTCTCTGTGGCTGTGAGGTCCGGGGAGATGATCCTGATGGCGGCTGGAGGGGATGGCAGGCTGGCTAGCAGGAGCCCAGAGCCCGGGCCAGCAGGGGCAGCCCAGATGTGCTCTGGGTGGGGAGCGGTTGAAAAGCCCGCTTCTAGAAAACAAGTTAAGGGATGTGTCCCACCTATTGAGAAAGTGCTTTAACATTGGACCTCAGAGTCATGACAGCTTTCTGCAACAGACAAGCTTCTTTCTACATCATTGCGATGGTAGCTGACTGTTGAAATACCAGGAAAATACTGTATATCTGACCTTC
>NW_005303785.1:0-736 GCF_000412655.1 Myotis brandtii
GGTGTCTGGGGAGGGCCCACGTCCCAGTTCACACGGCCACATCCTTTTTGTTGTGTCCCCACATGGGAGAGAAAGAGACCATCGCTGTCTTGTCTCTTCCTATAAGGCCACTACCATCACCAGGGCCGCACCCTCATGACCTCTCACCTCCCACAGGCCCCACCCCACCTCCTCACACACACAGCCCAGAGCAGCAACTAAGGCTCAGAGCCCTGGGGACCCTCTGAGGATCTGAGGAGAATGCACCCCAGCGTCCTTTGCCCAGGCCGGAAGTAGGGAGCATGTCCCATGCCAGGTGAGTGCTGGCCAGGCAGGCCTGGCAACCCACTGCCCTGTCCGAGGAGCCTGGCAGAGGGAGAACAGGTCACAGCTTGGGTGGGGGCTGCAGGCCACACCAGGGGACCGTAGTAACTGAAGTGGGTGAGCCAGGGTCCAGGGCTCAGACCCTTGCCTCACAAAGGAGAGCTGCTCGGGTCACATGGAGAAAGGCTCTGGGCTATAAAGCTCTCAGATGCCAAGCTAGAGACTGCGAAACCCCTGCTAGCCTTTCACCTAATTGGCACAACCCTCTAGAAAACCGAGGGGCAGATGGCGGAGATATCGGAGGGAGGGACTTGTGAGACGCTGGGCAGCCACGGAGAGCCGAGTGAATCTCAGATGAGTCCACACCGTCAGGCACAGGCCGAAGGCCAGCAGGATGGCCAGGGGGTAGAGGGGGCCAGGCCACCCCATCCAG
>NW_005303786.1:0-736 GCF_000412655.1 Myotis brandtii
AAAAAATATGCATAGGAGGTCAGATGAGCAAAGATCTAATTATACCTAGCTAAGAGAACCACAGTAATGATAAGTTTGTTTTGTTTATTTCCTTTCTAACAGGATGGAAACTTCTTTAAGTATGTATACTGCATCTCTTTCCACTTCAAGCCTAACCACACCATTAAGGACAAAAATACCCAAGTTGTTTACAGTTTGGGCATCCTTTCCTGGTCCAGAAGTTACATACTCAACTATGTGTCTAGAATCACATAGGTAATACAGATGAGTGATGCGGTTCAGTAGTAAAATATAAAGAAATTGGATGGTGGAAAGATTGTAGGAAACTAGAGAGAAACTTCCCCATCTACATCGAACTAGGTTCAGCCAATGATCGCAATGTGAGAATGAAAGCCCATTAGTACTATGTACTCTAATTTCAAAAGAAATTTAGATATTTATCTGAAATTCTTTTTTTATACATTGCACAGAGCAAGTCACTCTTGTTAGAATCTAGATTCTCCCTTAGGTGGCTATTGTTGTGAAACAGACATTATTTGAACATTGCAGATGTTATCATAAATTCCCCACTTTTTAGACCTTCTTTCAGTTGATATATTGTCTTGTTATTAATGTTCATATATTTTGATACTGATGTATTAATATTTATATATTTATAATTTAGTCTTGTTTTCTCCTTAAAAATTATGCAAACTTGTGCTCTCATAGTTAAAGTGTAGGAACATCTTAAGCAAAC
>NW_005303787.1:0-736 GCF_000412655.1 Myotis brandtii
CACTTTTTCACATTTTAATAAATCTAAAATTGCTATGCTCCATATTCCTGATAATAATCTAGGTTTAATAAAATATCATTCACTGAACTCGATTTTCTCATGGGAGAAATTATTAGCATTTGATGATTTGCTAGGTTTAACGTTTTGTGGCAATATCCACATCGGTAGTTCTCTTTCCTAGGAGCCTCTACCAGAATATTGGCAATTTGTTCAGCAGTTTTACATTCTTCTTTAAACTATGCACTGTATGTAGGTCATGCTTTTAATACTAGAACACAAGCTATTTTAGATCAGTAGTGTCTCATCTGTGCATTTTTGATATTCCAGAGAGTACTCAGCCCAGAGTTAGAAATGGAATAACAAGCTCAAGAGAATACTCTTGACTTAACAGGTGTCAGTGGGTGCTACATAACTCAGAATTTCTTTTTATGATGCAAAATCCAGCTAAAAATTTGTTTTTTCAACCTCACTTTTGTGTTGGCTAATTGGCTATGAGAGTGAAGAGAAATATCATCTGTTTAATCAAAATGCCAAGAGAACAGCTAGGGACAAGGGGGAATATTCTTTAAAGAAATGATGAATGAAGGCCACAAAGGTTACTGTTGAAAGGGACAGAGAGAAGGAACCTTTTCATGAGAAGCACAGAACTTTAATAGATACTGGCAGGGGAAGAGATACCTAAACAAGCTTTATTGTTTTTCCTTTTCCAGATAAGCTCTTTCCTCTTCTTTTTTTT
>NW_005303788.1:0-736 GCF_000412655.1 Myotis brandtii
GTTTGAGGTGAACACTGATGAGCCTTGGGTTCCCTAGTCCACAAAAGTGGTACAGCATGCATTACTGCTGTAGGTATATGGGCCTTAGTGAAGGGCTCTAGAACCTAAAATATGCAGTGTAAACTGCCTTCTACATTTTCCATGGAAGATGACATTTTCTCCTAGGAACCAAGCATTTAGCATTTGGTACGCGTCCCTGAATTTTGCTGAAAGCTCCCAGTTATTCTTCTGGGTGATGAGAGTCTGACTGTAAGTCCCACCTGAAAAGGAAATGCTCAGGCTTCCGGTGGCTGGAGGACCAAGTGGAGAAATAGGAAAGTCCTTTGGAAAGTCCTTTGGGATCTCTAAACAAGTTGTCTGCATCATTTCTCGAGAAGCCAGCTGTGCACTCATTGTTCTCAGAGGCAGCTTACTTAACCTCTCCTAAGGTGTCATGAGTTGGTAAAGCCCTCCTTTGAAAGCTCAGCATGTTCTACACCCTTGCCAGGCAGTGTGCCAAGCCTTTGATATGTGTTTTTGTCACATCCTCACAGCTCCCTCTAAGGTGGCTAACAGTACCATAATCCCCATTTTTCATGAGGAAACAGGCCTAGAGAGGTAAGTTCTCCAAGGTCACATAAATAAATGGCAGCCAACAAGTGACTTCAGTCCTGTATGTGACAAAGCCAGTGCAATTAACAAATTCATTACGGTGCCTTCTTCTAGAGGCCAAAGCCTTCTATGAAGTACCAGTCTT
>NW_005303789.1:0-736 GCF_000412655.1 Myotis brandtii
TTTTATCATTCTTGTCAGAAGCTTGTCTATTTTATTTATTTATTGTTAAATCCAGTCCTTGCTTTAACTAAATTTTTCTATTTTTTTGCTGTTGCTGTTGTTCAGTATTTTATTAACTTCTCATCTTATATTTATTATTTCCTTCCTACTTATTTGTTTGGGCTTTCTCTATTGTTCATTTTCCAACTTCCTGAAGTAAGTACTTAAATCATTCTGGTTATTGACATATATAAGTTTATCAAATCTATAAATTTATTTCTACATAGTGATTTAGTATGTCCTACAAATTTTGACCCGTATATTTGAAATACTATTTAATTTTAAGTTTTCTCTTCAAAAGACCAAAAGATTATAGGTATATTTTTTAGTTTCTAGACATATGTATCTTAAAGTTTCTTTTCTTATTACTGATTTCTTATTTTATTGAATATGGTCAGGTAATACTATATCATTTGTTTCTTTGGAATTTATTGTGTCTTCTGCCACATCTGTTACATAGTTGATTTGAATAAATGTTTCGTATGTGCTTGAAAAAGTAGTGTATTCTTTCTTAGTGATGATAGATGCATGATACATAAGGTGTCTATACTCAAATAGAGGGTAGATAGGGTAGGTAGACTCAAGTTTTTAATTTGGTTACGTAAATCTTTATATTTGATTTGTAAGATTCTGAACAAAAGTTGGCCACATGGATTTAAAAACCTCCTAATTCAGGGTTGAGCGAGTGATACTATGG
>NW_005303790.1:0-736 GCF_000412655.1 Myotis brandtii
AAAAACACACAAAGAGCTGAAGCAATTTGCTGAATCATAGGTCTAAATATTCATTTTTGTCCTCTAAACTCTGAGCCCAACCAAAAAAAATGTTTCTAAGGAAAAAAGAAACAAGCACTAGGTGAACTCACAAAAATCTCATTGAGAAATCATAAAAGGACAACAAGGATTTGGGCGATTTTCATCAACAACAGTGCCTGGCACATACTATATAAAAATTGGCTGAACAGATGAATGAACCAAGAGTCCATCCCTCTCCTTTTACAATTAGAAGCCAATCAGAAAGGAGACAAGAGGAGAGTGGGAATTTGTAGTCTCGTGGCCCCCTGGGAGACAAAAACTGGAGTTCCCTGTTCACGAGAGAGCTGGGAACCAGATAACACCCCAGACTTCCAGATAGGACCCCAAATAGACAAGATGGAAGCTTGAAAACAACCTTACAATGCTGAAAGAAAGTCGTTGCCCACGCAGAATTCTAGAGAAAACAAGAAACAGTGGGTAATCTACTTGTTCAAAATCAATCACAGTGACATAATGCAAGAGCCAGGACTAGGATCTAGGCTTTGGGAACACTTCTGTAGCCTAGAGAATTCCTGTTGCAACATCTCCTTACCAACACTTAGGTATGTCAGTATTTTAAATTGCAGTCATTCTGATGGGTATGATTTCTGACTTGGGAAGGGGGTGCATGTAATTGTCAGGCACTGAGATAAGGGAGACAAGTGTCCTCTGAAGA
>NW_005303791.1:0-736 GCF_000412655.1 Myotis brandtii
CGTCAACCAATATTAAATCATATGCACATGCTATCTAAATTGCAATATATATAAAATTTATGTGATGGGTTTCTTTGTATTACTTATGTGTTCACTCCAGAAACTCAGACGAATAAAAAGCTGCATGTCCTATACACTGGGAAACAGTATTCATAGTGTTCAACCACCCACTATAGAATAACAACTGCTCACCCTGCATATGATACAGTACTTTCCATAGTTTGTCTTTTTTATATATCTGTTCGTTACAAAAGCATAAGAGGGTATAAAGAAGAAACACAGCTCAAGGTGAAACAGATTAAGGACTTGAAATAATTTCTTCTTACTCTTAGTTCAGAACTTCTTTTGAAACCAGCACTGTCAACTTATAACCATGTGGGATTAAGAGCCAGCTCCAGTGATGAAAACCATCCACCTTCAGCCACCTCCCCTATGCCTACATGGTCTGAACCACCATCATCTTCTCGCCAACTGCAGTTATTCCCCTACTGGTCTCCTGCTTCTACTCTTTCCTAGTCTCATCTTTTGTGTACTCTACAGCCAGGTCGATCTTTTAGCATGATGCTCTGATCATGTCACCTTTCTACTTAAAACCCTTCAGTGACATAACACTTGCTCTTAGAAAGACAAAGCCCTTAATACAGTCTACTTTCTTTAGATCTCTATTCAAATGTCAGCCTACCCTCCCGACAACTCTCTCTACCCTAGTAACCCTTCTACCCAGTCACTCTCTATC
>NW_005303792.1:0-736 GCF_000412655.1 Myotis brandtii
TGCTACTTTACACTGGGCCACCAGGGGGCAGTGTGTGCCTGCTTGGAACAGTGACACTGCTCTGGCTCCGAGATTCCTGTATTAGCTGGCCTTCTCAGAACAAGTTTTCTGACCTCCGAGGATTTCTTGACGGAATATTTACTTCATTGATTTCATTCGGAAGGAAATGAAAATCCACTGCTGGTACCAAATATGGGTTGAGCCACTGAAAGGAAAATGTCCCTTGTGAAAAAAACAGACCCCTGTCAGTGTCCACCTCCGTCTTTTTCTCCATCCCTCTGGTCATGTGTAAACCTCTACGAAAAATAAAATTGACCCTCGGTGTAAACTACTACAGGTAACGGTCCACCATGTGGCCCTTTCTTTTTGATATGAATCTTTGAATAGCAAGTGGTCCATTCCTAAGACTGTGGAAATGTCACTTAATCTCAGAGAGACACGATGAATGTGTTGGGCAGGAGATTTCAGCAGAATTCTGTCCAAGTGGGAGGTCTGTTCAGCACAGCCAAGGTTGGGTCTACTGTCTACTATCCAGCAGGCACTCAGTCTGCTTTCCCTGGGGAATGTGAATTAAGTCCTTGATATCCTAATACGACATCAGGGTCAGAAAAGTAAGAAATGGTTGTAATTGTGGAAGAGAGATAAGGTTATGATTTTTAATTACTTGGCATCCTGCCTACAGCAGGTCATCACTCTGTATAAAATGTTCATCACTGCTTAGCCATCTGAGAGCCGA
>NW_005303793.1:0-736 GCF_000412655.1 Myotis brandtii
GATTCTCTCCCAGCAGCCTCGGTAGACAGACACTTGTCAGTGGTTCTCAATTCAAGCTTCTGACACTTACAGGTGCCCAGGCCCCGCCTATGGAGATGCCCACTCATTGGAGCTGGAGGAGGGCATGGCACCTGTATTTTGGGACTAATGTGTGGGTGGTTGTGCTACATAGTGCGATGGAATGCTACAGCACTGAAGTGCTGGGGTTTTTCCCCCACAGTCTAACCTGAATGCCCACTCCAAACACATGCCAGCTAATGCATAAAGAGAAATTAGAAGAACAAACCAAGCCCAAACTTAAAAGCCGAGCTCTCCCTTCCTTCCATGGGCACCCCACACTCTCCCATGCTGCGTTCTTTAAAAAAGTAGATTGGGGTTCGGGAAACAAATATATGAGTTGGTTCTAAACCAAAGCCATTTCAATTCCCCATCGGGTTTATTAAGTCATTTGTAATTCCAAGAAGCTGAAGTAAATATTTAATATTTGATTCCTAATTCATAAATATTTACAAGTAGGGATTTCCCCATGGTCGACAAGCATGCCAGAGTTTTTACACGTTTAGCAAGTGTGACTGTACAACCTTGCAATCCTCCCCCCCACCCCCCAAAGCAAGGAGCAGCCAGCCACTCCCCAGGAGTTCCGATGCAGGACAGTCTACTAGTATGTGTGCCAGGGCCCAGCCACGGCCACTGGGGACTGTTAAAAGACTGAGCTGCTGAGCAACTACTCTGGGGA
>NW_005303794.1:0-736 GCF_000412655.1 Myotis brandtii
TGCCTCATCATTGTCCCTGATTGAATGTGTCAATGAGTATTTATTCATTCATGTATGTGTTCCTCCAGCCACCCATTCTGTCATTTTATTGTGACTCAACAACTATTTTTAATGGCTGCTGCATGTCAGACACTGTTTGGAGATGGACATAAAACAGTGGTCAGAATAGTCTTCTTGCTCTTGACTGGCTGCCAGGGAAAGGGGCCCATCACTGTAGTGGGATATAAGAAACCAGAAGATATGTTATTCCTGCTTTAAACATTCACCATGCTTACCCTCCCAGAAAGCTATGTGAACAGATTGAAGGATGAAAATTATCTGAAAAATAAGCTATGTTTACTTAAGTAGCACCTGGATACTTTGAAATGAGCAAGCACACTGGTAATGGCTGAACATTACAAAAAGCAATCTCCTCTTGCAGTTGCTTTACCCATGGCTTCCGACCTCGAACTGTACGATGTGACTGAGAACAGTCTGCGGGCAAGATGGAATGCAGTGGCTGGAGCATCAGGATACCTGATCCTCTATGCTCCTCTCACGGAGGGTCTGGCTGGGGATGAAAAAGAGGTAACTACCCACTGCCACTAGAGTTCTAGAATCTTTGACTTTCTTAAAAGACATTTTTACTATAAAAATTTAGTGTATAAAATTTAGAAAATTCACATTAAGCAAGAGGGGAAAAAATCACTTGTAATCGAACCACCTAGAGCAGCAGTTCTCAACCTGTGGGTTGCGA
>NW_005303795.1:0-736 GCF_000412655.1 Myotis brandtii
CTGCTTCTCTTCCCTGAGTATCTCCCGAGATTGTAGGTTTCAACACCAGGCTAGACCATAAGCTCTCTCAGCAGGCTGTGAGTGCCTCAAGGAAAAGGACTTTGTCTTACTCATCATGGCACCTCCAGCACCTAGGGCCGGGCCTGGTGCCTGGTAGGTGCCTGATAACGTTTGCTGAATAAATACGTGAATGTGGACTCGTGAGCCATGCGTGATTCCCAGGGAAGGTTATTTGTGAGAAAGACCAATGTTAGAAATATGTCTCTTGCTGTGGCCTTTTGGAGTCTCTATTTTGTAGTCCAGCTAATCTATTGGGTTTATTACTGCTGAGTTTTTTTGTTTATTGCAGTTTGTATCTCATATCCATAAAGGAATGTTCACTTGTTCTGTTCTACCAGCGAGTGGGCCAGAGGAGCCAGCCTTGCACAGAACGGAGGTCGAACACCATTTAGAAGCAGGTAATCAACCACCCACTGGGAGGCAGAAAGCCAGACCAAGGAGCCCTGCAACAACGATTCTTCACACCAGCCAAGCCCTTCCTTCTGCTTCCATCCAGGTGACCCCAGGGTATGTTGGAAAATATGGGAGTAGATGTTACCAGCTAGAAGCTAAGCTCAGCCAACTTGTCCTAGAACATCTCAGGTGATCTCCACCATCACTGTTGACTCCTGAGGCGGGATCCCGTGATATGGGGCATTAACTGATCATCTCCAAAGGAATCCTATGAAATAAATGG
>NW_005303796.1:0-736 GCF_000412655.1 Myotis brandtii
TCTAAAAAAATTATTTGATGAGGTACATTAATCTCTCTACATAGTTTGTAATTAGGATGTCCTTACATTTCCACCTTACTAAGTGTTTTTAAAGGCTTTCAAATTTAGGTTATAAGTTTGATTATGGGCATATTATTACATTGGAACTACTGCTACACAGAGCTTAATGTAAATAACTCCCAGGGGAGCTGGCTTCTGTCTACCTAGCCTGGTGCTTTGCTGCTGGCATAACCTAGTAAAAGAGTTTTTGAAAAAATGAAAATTTGCTGCAAAGTTATATTCCTTTTCTCTGTATTTAAAAACAGGGCTAATGTAGAAATCCTTATTTCATAGACTTACAGCCATGAACCCTCTCTGGGTCCTTCTAGCTGCTAGCCAATTGTGCTAAAATCTTGGGTCCATTCATTCTCCCAACCTCTAGATGAGTACTTCACCTCTTACATTTCCTTCAAACCTCCAACATCCTCTCCCCATCTTCCCTCTTAGCTGATATCTTCGCTTCCTGCTTCAATTTGGAGCTATCAGATGAAATACCACCCAGACAACCAAGAGCCCATCAACTCCTTGGTCTGCCTCCCCACTTGCTATGAAAGAGATGGATATGCTTCTATAGAAAGCCCTTCCCATCATGTGTGTATCAGATCATGCCCCTCTTGGTGACTAAAAGATATCACCCAGCAATTCTCCTAAAACATCAACTATCTATCTCATCTATCTATCTATCTATCTATCTATC
>NW_005303797.1:0-736 GCF_000412655.1 Myotis brandtii
ACTCTCTCCTGATTGAGGGCCGGTCTTACTGCCACCCCTCAGCTCTCCCAGCCAAGTTCCTGATTCTCCTCCTGAGAACAGCATTGGCCTTTGTCTGCTTCACCCGTTAATATCTCCAGGGTGATCTCAACCCCTCAGAACCTCCCTTTTTTGGCTGGCATTGATTTTGCCTGCCAAATGGGAGGCCAGTTGGGCCATAAAAAGAAGATACCTTGAAAGATGCCCGGCCAACCAGAAAAAATGGTGCCAGCATTTCAAAACCTGACACACGCCCTGAGGATAGCTCCAGAAGGACTGCATTTTTTTTTTCTGGGAATGTGGCCATTTGGGGCCCCTAAGATAACAGCTTCGAGGTTTTTCCCACTTTGAAGTTTTTTGTTTTTAATAAACATTTTCTGCTTGAAAAGAACCTGGATTTTATAAATTCATCTGTTCACGCTTATGATTTCAGGTCTTTCATTTCTCCAGCCATCAGGGAAAAATAACTTCGGCAGAAGTGAGGGTGGACTGGCCATGGTTACCTGTCAAACTCGCAGGAGATGCTGTCAGAGCTGCCACGACAGGGACCAGTTTCTTCTAGAGTCAACCTTGTGCCCTGGCACTGGGTGTGATTGGTCTTGACACTCAGATCCTTCTGCCAGGGGGTGCATGACACGTTTGGACACAAGGTCTTGTAAAAATGAAATTTTGATCTTTGTTCATCTGTGTTTCTCTTGGAGCTGTTTGTTTTGGGGGG
>NW_005303798.1:0-736 GCF_000412655.1 Myotis brandtii
ACGTTTCTTATATACCATTATATTGGCTGGGCCACAATAATATCCGTTGTGGGCTGCATGTGGCCCGAGGGCCGTGAGTTTGACATGCTTGCTCTTACCAACTCAGCTACCTGTCCAGGGCTTAAAATCTTATTTTTATTCATCCTCCTTTCCTATATAAAATTCAGGACCATGAATACTCCAGAGTTTATATTATTCCATTAAACAGGGACTGTACTTGCCATCCAAGGTGTACAAAATTCCCTTCCAGTTTTGGCATTTATGAAAATGAAGTAAATAAAGAAGAGTTGAGGGATAGCCCCAAGGTTGTAGTGGTGAGCCATGCCACTTAGGTGCTATATAATGCAAGGACAGGAGGGTTTGTATTTAGAGATGCCATTGTAGTGCTGGGCCAATTGCTTTGTGAATATGATGGCATTCCATTCTATGCAATGTAATCTAATTTGCAAACTGATCAATGTTATCATGGAATTTCCCCAGAGGTTATATATTTGTAACTTTTTATATGTAGTAGGTATTTACTGAACATTAACATTATATGTAGGGTTAACTTCAAGTGACATGAGTTGATGGTGTTAAGTCCTAATGATTGCTTTAAAATGAGCTAGCTTCAGGACATCCATGGTACCCCTTGGGCTCATTAGCAGAGGGCAGGTATGCTTCCTTTTTGTGGAAACCATGGTCTTGACTGTAAATTCAAAACTCCTGAACTCTCCACACTTTTTGCTTTTTTTTC
>NW_005303799.1:0-736 GCF_000412655.1 Myotis brandtii
GCTCTATCCACTGAGCCAAACCGGTTAGGGCTGTGTAGGCATTTTACATGCATTACTTCATCCAGGTCTTCCAAATACAGTATCCTGAACATAAGTGTTACCAACCATTTTCATTTGTAGGAACTGAGACTCGGGGACATGTCTCTATATGACTCAAGGTCACCACTCCAGGAAGAGGTGGAGCCAGGGTTTGAACCTGGGTACATCCTGGACTCCCAAATTCCTTCCCCTATAAAACACACCAATACAGAGGTAAGTGCTAACAGCATCCTCACCTACCGGCTGGAAAGTGACCAAGTCCAGCTGTCCCTTGCAGACCTCTCCTTAGGGCCGGACCTTACCCACATTGATATGGGTGAGCAAAGCTCAGAAATGACTGGCAGCATGATAGAATCATTAAAATAAGTCCCTGGGATTGTAACAATGTGAACACGTATTACTCGGAAAAGGACCAACCCTGAACATAATTTGTTTTCATACACCATTTAAATGACTCCTGCCAATGCCAACAACATTCAGCCTGCTAACTGGCCAAGCCAGTTGGCGACTGGAATTCCTCTTCTGATTGTCTGACCAGCTGAGCTCAAGGAAATAAAAGTATGGGCCCAACTGCAACTTGTTTCAAAAGTGTTCTCACAAGCTTATGTCTTTATTTCCTTACTAGAGGCTCAGTGCACAAAATTCGTGCACTTGCAGGGAGGGGTCCCTCAGCCCCGCCTGCACCCTCTCACAGTCC
>NW_005303800.1:0-736 GCF_000412655.1 Myotis brandtii
GTCAAGGGCACATACCTGGGTTGCAGGTTCAATACCCTGCCTCGGTCAGTCAGGAAGGCAACTAACTGATCCATGTCTCTCTCACATCAATGTTTCTCTCACTCTCTCCCTGTCCTCCCTCCCTCCTCTCCACTCCCTCTAAAAATCAACGGGAAAAATATCCTCCAGTGAGGATTAAGAACAACAAAAACAATTACAAGGACTTGGAGAGCTCACGGGAGCAGTAGGGGTGTTGGGGAATTGGGGTCAGAAAACGGGCAGCCATGGGGACCACAGCCAACACAATGCCACAAAACTAGTCTGGGAAGGTGTTGGCTGTTGATGCTGTTAAACACTGGATTTCATAATCCATGTTTCTACTGGACTGGGCCATGGGTGCTGCCAGCGCTGCTGCCCACGGTCATAATGGATGGCAGGGTGAGTGTCCCTGAGAGGTGGAAGTTAGGTAACCCACCTTGCTGGAGAGCCAAGATCAGCATGTTCAAAGTCTATGATGGGAAATGAACTCTGCTTCCATCAAGGTGGGGGATTTCTCAACCAGCGGAAGGGGCATCAGACCAAATTAAAGATTCACTTCAGGTTGTAGCAAGGAGACTAATGACAGCATGGCCAGTCAGGGAACTTCAACCTGCTTTGAGAAAAATGAGCCCTGACCAGTGTAGCTGTTGGTTGAGCATGGTGCCCTGCACCCAAAGGTCGCCAGTTCGATTCCCGGTCAGGGCACATGCCCAGGTTT
>NW_005303801.1:0-736 GCF_000412655.1 Myotis brandtii
AGGCGTTAACTCTGAAATCAGAAGGCACTCGTGTTGTCCCTTTCCAACACGCCTCCTAAACTGTACAGTTCTTGTAATGAAGCCATGATTCATGATTATAAAATTCTGGAAAGAATTTGCATAATACATTTTTCCCCTTAATGAGATTTGTTGCCCTATTGATTTCAAGTTAATGCTTAATATTTAATTTAATTTACTGCCTGTAATTACAGTGTCAGAATAAAATAAATGTTACTTGTGTACCAACAATAACACTCCACTCTTAACACGGCCATCAATCAATACCGTCAATTAGGTGAATTATACAATTAATCCAACATCATGAACGTGATCCCCGGCAGGGCAGGGAGGGGCTCTGAGGTGTGTTAGGAAAGTTACAAGTAGGGGGAGCGTGCTGGTTCTCAGGGCAGTGCTGGATTCATCTGCTCCACCAGGCCCACCTGGTGAGTAGTCCCCACAGATAACAGTGTTGAGCCTAATTGTTCAGGGCACACTCCTTCTGCCTACAGGCTATCTGTTTAACCCCAGGCCTGCTTTATTTCCCACAAGGACTTGAAATAATAGCAAAAATATTTGCAATGTAAAGTAAACATTCAAGCCCTGGAAAAAGACCCTCCCCAGGGTACTCGGCAGCATTTTCTGGATGTGCCTTTTGAATGGGGCCATTATGGGGTCAGGTTGAACCCTCTGAAAAGGCCTGGAATCAAAAACAACTGTTTCGCAGCGCCCAGCCTAA
>NW_005303802.1:0-736 GCF_000412655.1 Myotis brandtii
CTATCTATCTATCTATCTATCTATCTATCATCGCCACTATAATCTTTCCATAATAGCCTCCATCTCCTTATCTTATGAGAATTTTAGCTTTGTTTTTAAGGTAATTGGTATTTTTCTTTTTCCCCGTCCAAATTGACTGGCTTATATATACATTTAATTTCACAATCCATATGTTGTCCGTTTTCTCAGTACAGTTAAATCCAAATGCATCACGATCCTCTGGTTTGATTTAGGGCAGCAAATTCATTTCTGCACTGAACACAGAGACACTGAATATGCAAGAGGAATGCTACTTCTCTTTCCCCAAGCCCCGTAGACATTTAAGTTATTCACAGCCGCTGTTCCCATAACACGGAAAGTGATTATATCTATTGCCAGCTTCTATAAATTATTAACATCAAAGAGCGGCTCCCTGGCACAAGATTCCAGCCTCCACAGAAAGACGAAAACTGAGGGAGCCTTAAGTAGATTAAGGAAATTTGATTGGTAACCTGGTCACTGGAAATTTCATCCTTGTTTACAAATGCTTTCCCCTTCTTTCCTCCCTGCTTCTTGGGCGCACGTCTGTTACAGAAAGCAAGGATTCTGAGGAGGTTCTGAGAGTTCAAGTACAAGATCCCTCAGTCAAGTTCATTCCACCCAGTCTTTCCCACAGTGTTGAGCAGCCAGGCGGCAGGGCCAGCTCTCTCGGGGACATCTTGCAGTCACCGCAGCTCCTTCACCAGGGCTTGCAGAC
>NW_005303803.1:0-736 GCF_000412655.1 Myotis brandtii
ACTACAAAAGTAAGGAATTATTACTATAACCATATGAGCATGCTATTTCACTATTTGAAATGCCTCAAAGGCTGTAAGAACTGGACAAATCAAGGTCAAAATCCAGAGATAAATCTAAAAAGGTTCAGTAGTTTAGTTCAATAATCTCAAAAGTGGGGAAAAAACAACATTAGAAAGACCACTTATGTGCCTGGTCTTTTTATCTGTGGTGCATATGACAGCACAGTCTCATTCAACTAAACTGCTTTGATTCTGGCTAAGAACTATGAGTACAAAAGTACTTGAATATATGGGAAATTGTTGGGTTCAAGTGTGGGGCAGGCAATTGGTATGAAAATAAGTGAGGTTTAAAAGTTCATATTGTAAAACAATTTTCCCTCTCCTCTTAAAAACTAGTGGGATAGAAAACTGCTTCTAAAGAAACCTCTTTGAAATCACAGCTAGAGATTGCAAACATACTGTTAGCTGGTAGGCTCACTTTGTCTTCTTTCTATAGTTGAATATAGACTTCTGCCGGATTAAGGATAAAAATATGTCATAAAGTGCTACACAGTATGAACCTGGTGATTAATGGTATTTTGTGCACATAGAATCTAAAGAATCGTTTTAAAAATGTAAGCATGGACAGAATACAAAGGCTTTCTCATTCCCTCCTCTTTCTGTACTTCAACGCACATTAATAATACAGACATGTGCAGTGGAATGAAGTAGAATTATCTATCTATCTATCTATCTA
>NW_005303804.1:0-736 GCF_000412655.1 Myotis brandtii
AAACAGCAATTACTGGTAGGGTACCTAACGCAGATGTGTTAAAAAAGTGACCTGTATCTTCAAACTCATTTGTCTTCTGAGTCTAATAAATTCAGAGAATCTTATGTTACCAGGACAGTTAGGCTGAATCATGGCAAGCAGCAGCATACCCACTGGTGCTTAGATGCTGCTCAACAGAAGTACACCATACATTTCTATGAGACCATCTGCTTGAGGCTTAAAGTTACTGAGAAATATCTTTGGGGAGGCCCTAACTAAAGCAAAGAAGTCTTGAAAGACTTCAAGGCCCCATGAAAATTCATCATGAAGACAGAGGAGGCAGGGCTAGCGGACTGGCCTCTACATTAAGGCTCAGAGGAGTGCCAATCCTGGAGAAGGCTAATCCTTAAATACTGTATATAAACACTCATCTTGCAGTAGAGTTGTACCCTAGGGAATTGGTTGTTTGAGTGAATCAAGAGAGCAATAAAATCTGCATCCCAGGAAAATCCTGACCTGGACTATCATTGTCTCTGAATATGATGTTTATCTACTCCTGTGCTGTAGTCTAGAAAATTGGAGTCAAAGGCAGTAATCAGTATATATATTTTATAGTGCAATTAATTCTCTCTGTATTCACTGTTATAACTTTCATCTAAACCACTATCATCTCTCAACTAAAGCATTGTACAGCCTACTAATTGATCTCTGCCACTCCACTTATATCTCTACACAGCATCCAGAATGTGCTTTTAAA
>NW_005303805.1:0-736 GCF_000412655.1 Myotis brandtii
AAAGGTTTAAAAGTTAAAGAATAAGTTAGAAACTTTCCCATACCCAACTGCCTGGGGAAGGAGGGTTATTATTTTGTAATAATTTGAATCATTCTGTATAGGTCAGGCTATATAGTTTATATAAAGATGGAAAGATCTAGATTCTGCTCTATTATTCATGGAAGTTGGACTAATTTGGAACAATTCTTATTAATAATGTATGGACCATTTCATGTTTATAGAAAATAAAGTAACCACTACTAAAGAAAGGCACTTATATGTATGCAGAATAGAAATAATTTGATAACATTAATTAAATGATATCAGCAGTAGCTATTTGTATTTTTATTGAAAAAATCACACAAAACATTTTACATCTTTTCAGGGCATTTTGCTTTTATTTTTATATATATTGTTACTTTCTACAAAGGGACTGCATGTTATAATGTCATTAATAGGCAGGCAAACACTTAAATAGTAAGTAGTGAATAAAAATTTTAATTTGTATATGAAATAATATGTTTCACACATCAGCATATTCCTATTTTCACAGCTTATCTGGGTGTCCTTTAAATGCACAAGCTATCAAAAAGGGCAAGGTCTCGGAAGAACTAATGACTATCAAGCTCAAAGCAACTGGAGGTAAGAGTTCATGGCCAGGGTCACCATCTCCATGGAGGCCCAGGTAGTAGTTCCTCACAGGGTTCTGCATGCCAAATTATACTTTATTTGGGAATTGTAATGTTAATATACACTA
>NW_005303806.1:0-736 GCF_000412655.1 Myotis brandtii
GTGCCCTGACCAGGGATCAATATGGTGACCTTTCGGTGCACTGGATGGCACTCAATCAATTGATCAATTGAGCCACACCGGCCAGGGCTCAATAAATGCTTTTTTGAGCATCTGCTGTGATCCAGGCACTGTCATAACACCAGGGATACAACATTGTTCGTGTTACTTTCCTGTGGGTAAGCTCTTATTTGGCTCTCCACTCACAGGATGATATGTGCAAAGGATAGAGTAATAGAGTAAGTGGGGTGGAAGGTGCAATATGAGCCAGATCCTGTATCTCATAGGCCATTTTAAGGAATTTAAATTTGACTAAAATGAAGGTACTTTAGAATATTCTGTGCAAAAGTGTGGCATGGTCTGACTTAATTTTTTAAAAGGATCATTCTTTCTGCTCTATTGAGAACAGACATAAGGTGGTAAGGTGGAAACATTGAGATCTATTGTGAAGTTATGTAGTAATCCAAGTGAGTGATGATGGTGGCTCAGACCAGGGTGGATGCATGGAGCTGGTGAAAAGTGGTCAGATTTTGGATGTATCATGAAGATGTCTAATTTTGTGAAGGTATTTAACTTTGAAGATATCATCATCAGAATTTGAGGGCAATTCCTAGTGTGACTTAAGTTCCCAGGACAACAAAGCTGCAGTCAACTGAGGAGAGATGTACCTTAATTATTGAAATTGTGCTGAGATGATTTCAGAAAGGCTTTAGAAAGTATTAGTTTCCTAAACTATTCA
>NW_005303807.1:0-736 GCF_000412655.1 Myotis brandtii
ATCACAGAACCGAGTCTCCTTGAAGATCTAGGAAGAAAAGAGGCTGGGGTTTCCCCTGATGTCACTCTTACAGCTTTAAAAAAAGTAAGTGCAGTGATTTTGCGTGTGCATTTGGCATTTTTTTCTGGGTGAATTTTGGGGCAGTTCACAGGAATAAAAATGCTTTTGCTGCTTTGGCAGAGTTTTGGAACTTGCTTATCTTGATCAAGCTTGTCTCTTACAGTGCCTTTAAAAAATGTCTTTTCGAGATGAGTTGGCAGCAATTCTGGTCTATTTCCTGTCGGTCTGGCGGAAGGCAAGTAGAGTGGGCATCTTCCCTTCTTGTCTCGGTAGTAGGTGTATGTTTGCAGAATTAGACCGCATGTCTTCCAGTTTCTCTCAAGGATGTTTGGCCAATTTGAGGCAGAGGCTGCGGTCTCTTTTCCCCTGTTTCCCATCTTCCATTGCAAATGCCGTCCTTCACACACTTCCCCCTGCTTTTTATGTCCTTACTCCTTAGTTTCATCCTTATTTCTCTATAAAAGGCTCCAGTAGCCTCCATTGTGCGTCTGTAAACATTTACCGTCTGATTGAAGCCCGGATTCAGAAAGTAACTTGTGCCAATTTGCAGTGCCAATATGGACATTGATTTCCCCTCTTAGGAAGGTGGGGACCTACATTAATTGAGTACTTACTATATTCTGGTTCCTTGCATTTGTTCTTGCCATACAACTGTGTGTTCTCTGAGCTTATTTTT
>NW_005303808.1:0-736 GCF_000412655.1 Myotis brandtii
ACCGCTTCAGGAAGCTGGTGGACACCAAAAACAGGAAGTAAGTGAAGCAGACAATTGGTATACTTTAGTGACAGACGGCATGATAATGTGGAATCAAAAGGAACTTTTATTTGTGTAAGTTTCTTAACTTATTCCTAACTTGTTCAATAAAAACAGGAGGTTGTATATAAAGAAATGATTTGACTTGTCGGTAGAAATGTAAGCAGCAACATAATTTATGAAGCTATTTTTTTCATTCTCTATACTTCAGTTCTACTTTTTAAAAATGCACTTGGAACTTAAAGCAAATACTTTTATAAAATTCAGAAAGGTAGCAATAGTCAATAATGATTTTTATATGTAGCACGATAAG
This sequence comes from Myotis brandtii, assembly GCF_000412655.1. Taxonomy (NCBI): domain Eukaryota; kingdom Metazoa; phylum Chordata; class Mammalia; order Chiroptera; family Vespertilionidae; genus Myotis; species Myotis brandtii. Next base: position 353 of record NW_005303808.1, read on the forward strand.
AGATGGCAGCTGCCTTCTATATTATATTTGCAGTGAAGTGGAAAATGACTGAATGGGTCACAAAAACATGATTTATAATGTTGATCAACCACCCCCTAATTTTCTGTACAATTCATTTGGTGTTACTTTCTTATAAATTTTAATAAACTCAAATATCAGTGCTTATTAAATCTCTGTTGTAAATTCCAACTGTTGCCAAACTACTCAAATTGATCATAACAGTCCATCCTCGTAAACTTCATAGGAGAAAGCATTTGGTTGAGTAGATTTAAGTGAACAAAATATTGGGCCCAGGTTGCATTGTGATGAAAGAAATTCATTGCAAGCATATGAGCCGCATACATAACAGACTTTTAGCTTTAAATATCCAAAGCTATGTACACA
>NW_005303809.1:0-736 GCF_000412655.1 Myotis brandtii
GCCACCTTCTAATTAATTTCCTTTCAATGTGCAGGAGTCCATGCACCGGGTCACTAGTAATAAATAAGCAAATAAAAAAACAACAACAAGCCAACCTTCTCCAATATGGACAAGCGAACAATGGCAGGTGTAGATGAAAGTTGGTACCTCACAGTCTCAAAGGTTATTTGCCAATAACAACCTTTTCCATGGGAAAATCAATACCACTTAGGTTTCAAGGTCCTGCTGTTTTTCTAAGTCTCAAATTTGGACTCACAACAGTTTTCTTACTGCCTGCAAACATGACCATCATGATGAGGAATGAGGTAGACAAGACTTCTCTAAGGGTTCAGGTATAACTAAAGGTAAACAGCCCAAGAAAGTGTCAAGATAAATGTAACCCCTCTGCATTCTATGATCCAGGCAGGGACCCTTTTACTTGGCTCCTAGATCTCCCTCTACTCAGCAAAGGTGATAATATATAGGTTTACCTGAGAGTTTATCAAATCCAGTTGAAATTCATAGCCAAGAGAAGGGACCCAGAGGTTTTTGGTCAAACCTCTTTGGTAGGCAGAATTAGGGCTTCCCAAAGATATCCATAACTTAATCCCAGAACTTCTAAATAGATTAAATGGCAACTGGGAATTAAGTTTGCAAATGTAATTAGTTTTACTAATCAGCTGATTGAAAGAAGGAACTTTTACCATTTCCAACAGCATGGTTGGAACTGGAGAACATTATGCTAAGCAAAATAAGC
>NW_005303810.1:0-736 GCF_000412655.1 Myotis brandtii
AAAAAATCAATAAAATATATTTTTTAAAAATGGAATTTTTAGAAATCATTGGAATGCATTTGTTTGGTGTTGGGTGTATTCAATGAAGTATTCAATGAATACAAGAAAAGTCTTTCCTCCGCCACCTCTTTTCCTTCTTTCTTTCCCTCTCTCCCCTCCTTCCTTTCTACTGTATTTTGTAGCAAATTGTCTCCTCCTCATTGACTACAGACATCTCTTCAAAAAGACAGAAATAACTCGAAATGACACTTGAGACCTTAACGTCCGGAACTCTCTTGCTCAACCACGTCTAGGAAGTAATTTCTACATGAGCTATAGACTGGACAACAGAACAGACTTTGGAAGGGCTCGTAGCTAAATGTCTTCTCTTCCTGAACAGTGACGGCCTTAGAGCCCACGGGGAGGCAAGCAGCCGGACAAAGTTCCTTGGAGCCAAACTGCCCTAAAGTGAGCAGGCAGCCCCCGGGCAGCTATGTCACCAGGTGCTACACCAGTGAAGGCGCCTCTTCCAGCTGGAGACATAGGTATTGAATGGACAACCCAGGCGGCAGCCGAGGTCATTGCAACAGCACCCAAAGGAACCATCCCACATGGAGCACTGCTCTCCTTCTCTTTAAAGCAGCCCTGTTAGAATAGAAACTTCTAAATTCTTTATTTTAACCCTGGCCAGTGTGGTTCAGCTGTCAGAGCGTTGGCCCTCACACCAAAGGGTTGCAGGTTCAATTCCTGGTCAAGG
>NW_005303811.1:0-736 GCF_000412655.1 Myotis brandtii
TATATCGCAGTAAAACTGGGAAAGAAAAAAAATTATTTTATGTAAGAGTACAACCAAAGATCCATTTGAGAACTGAGTTTTGTAAGCAGTGGAGTAAAGATTTTGTGATACACAGGTGATGGGGGTATAATTTGTGATGAGGGGGCAGAGGGATTCTTGGGAAAAATAGAGGAGATAAATCTTATGCAAAGCCCCGACCCCTAAAAGGCTATTTGTGAAGGGCAGTGGCAATTTAGACTTCAGAGGGCACAGAACTTTTCTGGTAAACATTAATGTATTCTCATTTTGCTGAAAACACATACTCTTCTAAGTAACAACAAGTTATGTAAGATGAAGTTCTGATTAATATAGGGGAGTTGACATTTATTTTTTTCATCCGGAACCTGGACTTGTGTGTTCTATACATTTTGCAGGGTTGGAGAAGAATTTTAAGCATGTGGAGTCATGATCAGATTTGCATTTTATAAATGTTACCTTGATCACAATGTAGAAGATGAATTGGTGGGGGATGAGGCTGGAGACAGATAAATTAGTTAGGAGGCTATTGCAATATTCCTGGGGAGAGATAATTAGGAATTAAACTAAGAAGAGCCACTGGGAATACAAAGGAGATGATGAGGTTATCTAATAAAACTGGCAGAAAATAGCAAACAGAATGGAGACAATTTAGATGTATTTTCTTTAAAGTTGGAATAAGCCATGGGTATCTGCTATCATGCCACTTTTCAATATAGCA
>NW_005303812.1:0-736 GCF_000412655.1 Myotis brandtii
TCAAGACCACCCCTTGAGCCCCAGCCTCCTATACCCATGTTTCCAGAGCCCTGAAGTCACTCTTAATAATCTCAGTGAGATCAGTCAATGCTCTTCGTGCCCACATGGATGAAAGTCAAGGCAGATCACTCATGGGGCCTAATATGTCTCTACAGATTTTCAGCATCTGGCCTACATCTGGGCCCCCTCAGGAGGGTGTTACTGATCGCCAGAATTCTTTTCTTCTTCTTGGAGCAGCCTTCTCCAGCCCATAAATTTCCAGCGTCTCCAGTTCTTACTCCTCTTTTGTGAAAACAGATTTCTTCTTCTCAGGAAGCAAGATATTGAGGAGATTCAGAAAAAAAAAGTTTCTCCTCATTTTCCAAAAGAGCATATAGGATGTAAACAATGCAGGGGAAGACCTGGGCTTGTGCCACAGAGAATCCACCAGCGCCTCTTCTTAGAGAGAGCAAGGTCACAGAGAGCGCTAACTGCTACCAATGTTTGAGCTCTTACTGTGTGCCAAGCCCTGTGTTCACTCCTAACAACACCACTTTGAAGAAGGTATTATCATCTCCTCTTTCAAGAGGAAGAAATGAAGACTTGAAGAGCCTAGATAACTTGCCAATGTTCTCCCAGATAATCTATAGTAGGCATGATTCAATCCCAGGTCTATCTGACTCCACTGTAACAGATAATGAAAAGAACTCCTGAATCCCATAACATATCTCTCTCTCTCTCTCTCTCTCTCTCTCTC
>NW_005303813.1:0-736 GCF_000412655.1 Myotis brandtii
TCATAGGTTCGCCATCACTGTCCTATGTTCATTGCAATATGCTCAACAGGCAAAGATGAATGAGATAAGGTCTGTGGCTAAGTCTATAAGAGTGAAAGACCAAAAAATGATTCATGGTTTTGGAACCCACATAAAAGGCACCATTCTCTACTATATGAGAGGATACTATTGCCGATGCCCCCAGAGCCACCCTGCCCTTCTCCACTCAGTCCTGGGACCCGGGAGGCTGACCTATCTGGCTCCCACTGTGCTCTGCCCGTCGGGAAGCCCCTGCAGGAGGGTGGAGGAGGGAGGAAAATGAATCAGAGCAACCTCCACCCTAAGAGGTTGTCAGGGGACACGTGTCCGAAGGTCACAGCCCTTGTCCGATGGCCCTCCCTGTCTGTCTCCAGAAGCTGGTAATTGCTTCCTCTTGACTTCCTGGCGTCTGTCAGAACTTGTGCAAATAGTCCCTTCGCTAAACTCATTTTAAATGACCCAACTGCGCGTGCCTCTGTTTCCTGCCAGGAGCCTGGTGACACCTGAGATCATTAGGAAAGCCGTCTCTTCTCCCAGGGTTGTCTCTGACTTGCACATGTTTGTACCTATTTGTTCCACGTTTGGCTGCATAATTGGATGAGATCCAGCCGACGTGGCCAGCAGGCCTGTGTCCCTCCTGCGCGTCTCTCACTGTGTCCTCCCATATGTCTGTCACTGTGCGCCCCACCCCCACCCCGCACGTCTCTCGCTGTGTTGG
>NW_005303814.1:0-736 GCF_000412655.1 Myotis brandtii
GCAGATGGTTCTGGGTCCAGTCGGCCTCCCCCAAGGGCTTTGAGAGCCTGAAGGCTTTGATCAGGGGCAAGGGGAGGCCATACAGGTCTAGTGAGGTGGGCGGGCTGGGAAGGAGTGAATGCCTGGTCATGGCCTGCACTGGGCCCCTCCCCGACTGACCAGATGACCTGCAGGCCCCAAGCCTGTCCAGGCCTGCCCAGGAGGAGAAAGGGGGATGGAAAGCCCAGCTGGCCAGAGGGCAGAGGAGCCTGCAGAGTGGTGAAAGAGGCCGTGTCTGACGAGTCTGGAGAGTTCTGGGGCGAGGGTCACTGAGCCCGACCTGGCACTGTCCACCGCTGCCCAGGGGCCTCTGGTCAGGGCAGGTCTCAGTACCTCGCCAGCCCTCCCTCAACAGAGGAGAGGCTTTCAGGCTTTTCTCATCGTTTCCTGTTCTCACTCCCAACACGTTGGATGTGTTATCAGGTTTCACAAACCAGGACACTGAGTAGCTGCCCCAGAAATGGCTCCTTTTTGCCTTTCCCACGGCCCACCTGCTGTGGGAGCCCCCCTCTTGCAGAGCCCCCTGGGACCAGCCCATCCATCCCCCTCTACCTCTGCCAATGTGCGTTTTTCAAAATGTAAGGGTAACTGATCAGTATCAGTCATTATATGACATGTGTTCACAAGAACACACCATGAGAGACAATGAATAAAAAGCTCAGGCCCAGCCGGCGTGGCTCAGTGGTTGAGCGTGGAC
>NW_005303815.1:0-736 GCF_000412655.1 Myotis brandtii
AAAAAAAATGGTTTTATTGAGGAAATTCGGGGAATTACCAGATGTTCTTTATCAGGTTTAAGAACTTCCTTTCTATTCCTAGATGGTTGAGTATTTTTATCATTATAGGGTGCTGAATTTTGTCAAATACTTTTCTGCATCTATTGAGATCATTATCCAGTTTTTATCTTGTATTTATACGGTATAGTACATTGATTGATTTTCATATGTTAAGATAACCTAGAATTCCTGGGATAAATCCCACTTGATCATGGTTATAATTCTTATTATAGACTGCTGGATTTGATTTAATAGTAAATTGCTGGGATTTTTGCAGATACATTCTATGGGATATTAGTATGTCATTTTATTTTTTTGTGATATCTTTGTCTACTTCTCTTTGTAGAATGAGCAAAGAAGTGTTTCCTCTTCTGTATTTTAGAAGAGTTGGTGGTAATTCTTTTTCAAATATATAGTAGAATTTACCAGTGAAGCTATCTAGTCCTGGGTTTTATTTGTTTTTTGTTTGTTTATTTTTTTGTTGTTTTTGTGGGGCATGTTTTGAATACTACTTCAATTTCTTTACTTGGTATAGGTCTATTCAGGATTTCAGTTTCTTCTTGGGTCAGTTCCATAATGCATATCTCTAGGAATTTTTTAAAAAATTTCATATGGGTTATCTATCTTGTTGGTATATTATTGCTCATATATTCCACTAATATTCCTTTTAATTTTGCAAAGTCCACTGGAATGTCTC
>NW_005303816.1:0-736 GCF_000412655.1 Myotis brandtii
GACCCTTAGGTCCCCAGGCCAATGCTCTATCCACTGAGCCACACCCTCTAAGGCTCATTCTTCCTTTCTTTACGAAGAGCTGAGTTTCTCCTCTATATCATTTTCCTCTTTTCCAAAGAACATCTTTTAACATGTATTTCAAAGTAAACCTACTGGAAATAAGTTTCCTCAATTTTTGTTTGTCTGAGAAAGTCTTTAGTTATCCTTCACTTTTGAAGGGTTACTTACAGATTACAGAATTCTATGCTGCTATTTTTTTCTTTTCATCGGTTCAATTATTTTACTTCACTCTTTTCTTGCTTGCATGATTTGTGTAATTTTAAACCTTTTCCTGCATGTATAAGGTGCCCCTACCCTCTAGCTTTTTTCAAGATTTTACCTCTTTCTTTGATATTCTGTATCTGAATATGATATCCCTGGATGTAGGTTTCTTAGTATTTATCATATCTGGTGATCTCTAAGCTTTCTGGATCAGAGTTTTGTTGTCTGTATTAATTTTGGAAATTTCTCAATCATTACTACATCAAGTATTTCATCTGTTCCCTTGTCACCCACTTCTTCTCTTGTATTCCTATTATGCACATTTTCTATCTTTTGCAATTGAACCATAGTTCTTGGATATTCTATTCCATTTTATTTTAATTTATTTTTCTTTTTACTTTCAGTTTGGGAGGTTTCTATGGATATATCTTCAAGTTCACTGATTCTTCAGCTGTGTTCAATCCCCAGATGAGCG
>NW_005303817.1:0-736 GCF_000412655.1 Myotis brandtii
TTTTTTTAATGGTTTGAATTCCCAAACAAGGAGCATGGACAGCTTTATTCAGACATAGGAAGAAAGGATTCTACATCTTTCTATAAGGCAACCTTTCTCTGCACCATTAGATTACATATTTGTTTTAAATATGATTAAATGTTGAATTTATCCTGTGATTTTTGTAACATTTAAAAATCTCATTATTATTGTATGCAGCTGTTTATCCTGAGAGAGTGACGGGGACATCAGTTTTCATACGGTATGTGACACAGAACCAGAAATGGGACGCTGTCATGTCCAGATCTGTCTATCACTGAGGAATGGCCTTAGACTTCCTGATCAGTTCTGACAAGTCACTGACAGTTTGCAGGAGAAGCACATATGTGACAAAGGACAAGCAGAGGTTACATGTGTCAGCAAGAACCCTCTGATTCTGGCTACAAGGAGTCAAGTTATTGACAACTCTGGTATTTGGATGTGCTTGGTTTTCTTTTTAAATGTGGTTTCAGAAAATCCCAGGTGCTCATTCTTCCAGATACACACAGTTGTTTACTGTTGATTTAGTCAGTGGCTAAATGGCAGGTTACACTGATTTGAATGCTAATATGTTCTTGGTCTTTTTGCCACTTTGTTTATGAGTTTGCACATACTTAATTGACATAACTCTGGATCCTGGGCGATAAGGAGTAAATTGATATTATGTAAAGAACCACAATTGAACTGAATTAGTTTTAAAATAATGTTTAGGATAAAA